>NC_077227.1:332359529-332544529 GCF_027887165.1 Monodelphis domestica
CTTATAGATTTGAAAACTAATTATCATGTCAGCAGTCAAGAGGGAGAGTTTTATCTTCTCTTTACGCTTCTTTATAACTTCCCTTTCTTTGTCTTATTGCTATTGCTAATATTTACGAAACTATATTTAATAACTGTGGGGAGAATGGGTATTTTTGTTTTCTTCCTGTATTTATTAAGAAGAGTCTATTGTATTAATATTACATATTATGCTTGTTTTTGTTTGGAGAGACAGTTTTTATGATATTAAAACAGGACCCTCTGTACCAAGACTTTTGATATATTTTAGTATAACTAACAGCTATACTTTGCCAAAAATCTTTACCATTAATATAATTATGTTTCTTTGGATGTTTTAATTTTAATATGATTAATTGTGTTATTTTTCTAACATTGAACCATTCTTTCATTCCTGGCATAAATTCAACTTGGCCACAAAAATGATTTTTAGATGAATTATTGTAGTGAGTTAGGATTTTATTTAAAAATTTTAATATTCATTAATGACACTGGTCTATAATTCTTTTCTTTTTTTTACCAATTACATGTAATATCAAATGGAACTTGTCTTGTTCTCTCCCCCACCCCGTGCTGGCAGGCAATTTGATCTGGGTTATACATGTATTATCCTGCAAAACATTTCCATATTATCCATTTTTGTAAGTGAATATAATTCTTCTTCTTAATAGCAAATACTTCACAGGTTTGTTGTGGAGAAAGTGCTTTTTAAATATTAAAGAATGATAGAAGTGGAAATTGTTTACTATTAAACTTTATTTTATCCTCTGATAGTATTCTTTTTTTTTCTCATGGACTTTCTATCTACATACACACACATATAAAATATACACACATACATACTCATATGTATATATGCATATACATTTGCTTAGCCCTTAACTTATATGGTTTAATAACAAAACCATTTGCCAGCAAACTAGCCACTGATTAAGACTCAAAGGACTTGGTGATCCCCTAAACCCACTTAGAGGAGCCTATTGTAGAACTGACAAACCCCATCACCACCCCTTCTTGTCAACATCCTATATACCACCATTGTCAACCCACCTGAAAAGAGCCAAATAATGAGTAAAATTATTCTTCCATAAAAATGTTAGGTCAAGGTGTAGCACATGAAAAGGAAATAAATGGGTGACATTTTCTACCCCAGAGCTTAACTAATCATTCTGAAATTAGGAGTCCTTGAAAGAACATTTAGTAGTAAATTAGGAATACATACATGAGTATATATGTATATATGTGGCTATGTTCGTTCAATGGTTTTACTTAACTGTATTTCTTTGTACTTGAGGAAGAGGCTTTGGGAGCAGGGAATATCTGGAAGTGACAGTGGGATAAAAAACCAAAGAAAATAAGAGAATCTGCCAAGTGCTATTTATTTAAGGAACAGGGAAGCTCTAGGTTTGATTCATTTGGGTGAGGACAACGCTAGAAGCATGGTACTAGCAGTCAAGAAACTGAGTGTCTAGCCCTGATTCTGCCACTAATTCACTAGATAACCTTGAGTAAGTCATTTGCCTTCCACGATGCCTCATTTTCCTCAAATTATAAGTGAGATATTAGAGAAGATGATCTCCAAGGTCTCTCCCAGCTCAGATGTCCTCAAATCCTTCTATTTCCTCTTAAAGTATCTTTGCCTTTTAATAGAAATAGCAATAATAGCTTAATTTTTGTAGTACTTTATAACTTTAAAATATTAAATTCATTATTTTTTATAAGTCCTCACAAAAACCTATGAGATAGTGCTTAGATTTTGATTTGATAAAACAAAAAAAAAAACTTCCTAACAGTCTTTGCGGCAAGCACAAATGTTTCTTCCCTGATTGCCGTCTAAGCAACTTTGTGGAAGCTTGGAGTGAGTCTACTTCCCCCCAAGATGATTCAAGTTTGCAATGAGTAATGACGAAGAGTTCTCTACCTGGCTGTAAAGCTGGAAGAACTGATGACTAAAGAGTATATAGAATTTGCCCCTTTGTGGCTACAAGGAAGTAGGTCCCAGAGCTGTCAGTGAGGCTTCTTCTGTCTCTGTATTTGTTCCTTCCTGATATTAAGGTTTTTTCAACTTGGAATTGCTCTTGGGAGGTCTGAAAGATCTGGCCATAGGCATGACCAATACAGTAGGAGGAGCTGCACTGGAAGCAGTGAGATATACCCAGGGCAAACAGAGGCAGAACATTAGACATCTGAGAAAAGGGATCATGGTGCTTTATTGGCAGATAAGAGTGTTTGCTGTAAACCCCAAGTAGGCACTGAATCTTGAAGCCCAGGATAGAGCTACAATTAAGGGAAGCTGTTTAAAGGAAGAAAGGGAGAAAGAGAGAAAGGGAGAAAAGGACTTCTAGTGTCAAGTTGGGAGATATCCTCTACGTGTGCCTCAGTTTGACTCCTTTTTAGAGTTGAGTCTGCTCTCTTTGTGAGCACTATTTATATATATTAATGGAAGTGTGAACTTTAGGTGTTAGGAGGATGTTTTATAGTAACTTGGTCTATTATACAAATTTAGTAAATATCTTGCCAAAGATTCTGGCTAGACTAATGGACAACCCAATAGTGGCAGCTCAAAAGCAACAGTGTTAGAAGAATGGGTTCCCCTTTTACCCATAGAACCATTAGAGGTAGTAACCAACCTTTGTGGATTCTAAACCTCAAATGTGAGTGAGATCCATATTATTGAGATCCTGGGTGTTGTTACAGTGAGTATTGATGAGGGGTGGAATGGGCTATCTCAGAAGATGGTCAGATTTCCATCATTGGGGGTCTTCAAGCAGAAATTGGTTGTCCATTTATTGGGGATTTTTGTAATGTGGATTCCTTCTCATCTATGGGTTCAACTTATTAGTCTCTAATATTCATTTGAACTCTGAGATTCTATGATCCTCGAAGAGAGACATATTTGGTTAAGTTTATCTGAACTGGCCATTTTATTTGCATTGAAGGAAGAAGACAGTGGTGAAAAGACTCAAAGACCAAACAAACTGAGGAAGAGGAAATTAGTCAGACCACTTGCAAGAAAATGTCTTCTAGTCATATTTATCTGAGGTAAACACGAAAGCCCAAAAGGTGAATTTCTTATTGCATGTGAGAAATTAGTGGCACATACGGCAAGAACTTGGGAAATTTTAAAGCATTTTCAAAGTAACCTCCTGGAAGTCAACTGTGGAATAATGGAATGAATTAGAGATTTGGAGTTATAGGGATGAACCTGGGTTTCTGGTTTCACTACTTACTACTTGCGTTACCTTGGACAATTCAGTTATTCTCTTTGATTCTTGCTTTCTTCCTCAATATAATGACACTGTCTTAATAGTTGGGACTTTTGATGCCAGTTTATGATGGTAACATTTGGCTGGCTTTATAGATCCCATACTCTCATCCTATTCCTTAGAAAAAGCACTGAACTTTGACTTAGGGGTATTGGATTTGAACTGCAACTCTGCTACTTGGTGAATTATGGAAGATTGTTTTAACCCCTCTGGGTTTTGGTTTCCTTTTTTGAAAATGGACATACTGGCACTATCTTATTGTGGGTTGGTTGTGAGAATCCTGTTTTTCATGCTGACCTAGTGGGTAAAATTGGGAGATGTAATTTTAGTCACAAGGATATTGGACAACTTGAATGATCAGAGGACATTGATATGCTGGAGAGGATCTTGAGAAGAGCAATCAGCATATAGAGAGACCTCCAGAACATGCTATTTGAGGACTGTTTGAAGGAAATAGCACTGTTCAACTCTGAGAAGATTGAAGGGGTATAGGAGCACTATCTTCAGATATCTGAAGGGCTTTTCATGTGGAAGAAAGATTGGATATATTTAATTAAAACTTTATAACCATCAGAGCTGTCTAAAAAAGAAAACATCCTGGCAATTTACATTTATATAGCCTTTTAATATTTCTTTACAACAACGTGATATGTAATATACCTAGTTAACCAGCATTTATTTAGTGCCTACTGGGTGCTATGCCCATTTGGAGAATAGCAGTGATCATTTGTGGCGAGGGTATTAATTAACAGAGAGATCAAGTATAGGTTGGTCTATCTAGATCAGAATTTCTTAACCTGGGGTATAGGGACTCCCAGAAGGTCCAGGATGGACTCTAGGGGGTCCAGGACCTTGGAAGAAGAAAAAAATACTTATTTTCACCAACCTTTAGCTTGAAATTTAGTATTTTCTTCAGTTGTGGCATAAAAATATTTAAGAATTCCTATACTATATGGGCTAGAAGCCTTCCAAGTTTGAGAATCTAGTATTCCAAATAAAAAAAGTTTATTAACCTTGAATATTTATGTAAATGTAAATTATACTTAATTTATGACATCATTATACTTAAAATTGATTTACAAGAACAACTCAGACACCTTCCCTGGAGAATTTGCCTTTTAATAGTGATCCTTCTTTAAGGTACCAATACTGGTGTCATCCTAGGCAGAAGCTAAGGGTTTGGGAAGGGTTTCCTTCTGCCCGCTGGAGCACTAGTGAATAGGTAGCTGCTTTAGCTGGACAAGCCCATTCCTGCATGAGCCAGGATTCCTCATAAGGATTCCTTTGTGACCCAGGAGGAGGGACTAAAAAGGGCTGGGAATGCTTCTTATTCTTCAAGAGTGATTGAGATTCTTGAACATATCGGGACTTGTTTTTGCTTTCCTACTCAGTCATTACTGATGACTTCATTTCCTGGTATATAGTGGGTGCTTAATAAATGTTATTGATATTGATTTCAATGTTGAAATGTGGTTCTTGGCCTCATGTTTCTTCTGATAGCCTGCTGCTATATTTATATAATAAAATACTGAACTGGGAGTTAGGAAGCCCAAGTTCTTGTCCTTGATCTCCTACTTACTAATCCTGGTGGGGAGTTCTCCTTCCCCCATTTGGGCCTCAGTTTTCTTATCAGTAAAAAGATGGAGTTAGAATAAATAATTTCTGGAGTTCCCTTCCAGCTCTGAAATCGATTCCTCTCAGATCCACTTCCCAGGCATCTTCTCAGGATTGAAGGACATAGTGCTTATGAAAGTGCTTCGAACCCTTGTGCTGAGTCCTGAATTTGGGGCTCAGTCTCCTTCACCCTACCCTTTGGAAGCTCTGACTCTGGTATAGTTTAAGACCAGAATAAGGCCTTTTGTGAGATTCCTCTCCTGCCTTCTGCCTCAGCATCCTGATGGTTCATTAAAGCTTTCTAGAAACTCCTCTCCAATCCCAGATTATATTATATATATGTATATGTATATGTATATATATATATTGACCTGATTACACAGTTAATTTGAACAAGATGGTTACACTGGGTGGTATAAGCAGAAAATGCATTGACTCTGGTTCAAGTTCAGCATCCGATGCTTACTATCTGTGTGAGCCTGGCCAAGCTGCTTAACCTCCCTGGACTTGTTTCCTCATCTATAAAATTAAGAGATTGTTTTAGATGACCCTTGAAGTATCTTCTAGTTCTAAATTAAAAATGGGAAAGAAGAGATTGAGGAGGACAGCCAAAGTGCAGGCTGCAAAGTTTCTAGGAAAGTGAACAATTACGACCAAAATAGTGACCAAATAACCAGGTAATGGCCAATTAGGAAAAATTGACAGCTGATCAGTTTTATAAGAAGCCTGAATATTAGCTCAAATTTGGGTTGTATTTTATTTTATTTATTTATTTTTTAAGTTTTTTAAATCTTATTTAATTGATTAATTGCATCTTATAATTAATAAAACTCTACCCTCATACAAGCCCTTTGGGGGTAGTTTGAGCATTATTTTCCCTATTACAGAGCTAGGACTTAAACCCAGGTCTTCAAACGCCCAGTCTAGGGCTCATCTCATTACTATGCTACCTCTGGGTTCACATTCTGCCACTGACTTGGAAAAATTGTGTGTCCCTGGGCAAGTCACTTAACACCTTCTAAGCCTGGATAACACCTCTAGTACCTGTTTCATAAGGTTGTTTTATATACATTAGTATGTATACTTTAATGCTTTTTGGAAACATCATCTATAATGATTACCAGAGTAATTCTTTTCTCTCAAGGAGAAAACTCCCTAATTATATCTAACAAGATAGAAATTTCCCAGGCATCTCCCCCCCCCCCCCCCCCCAAATCGTGCTCATGGAAATAGTCTCCTTAGCTGGAGGGAAATTCCTCTTCATATGCCCTTTGTTAGCTACAGTGACAATCACTTATTTCCCCAGTAATGGTGTGGTAATAAGAGCAGGGGTCTGATACTGGGTAAAAGTAGCCAAAAGACCTTGGGCAAATCATTTTCTCGAGTTCCAAGAGAAGAATACCGACCACTCTGGGATCCTGGGCATCTGACTGGTGCACCTTCACTATTTCTAGCCTGACTCAACCCCCTCATACTGCCATTTGCTAATTATTTAGGCACATCCATTGCCCCCCCCTCCACCCCTACCCATTTCTTCTTCTAGGAGCAATAATTAAATTGAAATCATTAAGCCTCAAAGAGATTAAGTGATTTGCCAATGGCAACACAGGGAATAAGAACAAGAATTGGAATTTTAACCCAGATTCCAGAATCATAAAGAGTCTAAAGGGATCTCAGTAGCCAATCTAGTCCAATCTACATCCCAAAGGTGCCCACTATAACATACCTGACAAGTAGTTGCCTGGCCTCTACTTAAAGATTTTCAATGAAGAGGAAACCAATGGTTTATCTTTTGAAGTAGACTATTTCCACTTTTGGACAGATCTAATTCTTAGGGTGTATTTTTCTGATATAGAACTTAAATTTGTCTCCTTGCAAAGTCAATCTTTTTTTTCTTCTCTTGGTTCTGCCCTCTCTTTGGCTTCTTCTAAACCCTCCTGTAACTTCAGATCCAGCACTCTCTTCACTATAATACATTGCCTCTTTGGTCACAAAATAATAGGGCTAGAAGAGACTTCTAGGATTTGTTTGCAGAGAGAGATGCCGAATCTGTTATGTAACTTTTGTTCAGGTTCAGGAGGTAAAGGCTGTCTCATACACAAGGATTTTAGGATGATCAGACAGCCTAATCTTCAACTGTTAGGTAAACAACAATCAATTAGGCAAAAAGAATGCCCTCTAAAAAAAATGAAGATTTTTAAATGCCATTTTGTAAGATAAATACAGGTTGTGAACAGTTAGGCACACCAAACATGTTGAATTTAGGATTTTTTTTTTTGCTTGAATTCATATGCATTTGATTTGTACTGTTTAAATTTAGAGTTTTAAGTGAGCTAAAGGATTACTTTGTCCCTGTTATTTCACAGACGAGGAAAATGTCATGCAGGGAAAGGAAATGATATGCCTATCGTAAGTGCTTAATGAATGCTTATTGATTGGATATATATGTATATATATATATATATATATATATATATAACTTGTGATGGCACTGGAAGGCACTGGTTTAGTCACGACTTCTTTCAATCTTTATTTTGTAAAAAGGGGAAAATAATTGCTGCAGCATCTAACTTAAGTTAGGCAGTATATAGAGATCTTTTATTATCAACATTATGTAGAAAGTGAAAAAGTTAATCATAGGAGGAAAGATATTTAGAACTAGAAGAGACTTACTTTAGATATAATTTATTCTAGTTCTATTTATTTATTGGTTTTCTTAAAAATGGTTACCTTCTGTTTTGGAATAGATTGATTCAAGGCAGGAAAGCTATAAGGGCTAGGCTATCAATGTTAGTGACTTGCCCAGCGTCACACAGCTAGGAAGTATCTGAGGCTAACTTTGAACACAGGACCTCCCACCTCACTCCTGGCCTGGTGCTCTATCCACTAAGCTTCTCCTAATTCCCTTTATTTTTAAAGGTGAGAAAACAGTGCTAGAGATGTGAAATGACTTGCCCAAAGTCACAGTGAATTAGGGTCAAGGCATGGATGAGAACCTAGGTATTTAGATCTATTTTGGAATAGTTCTTCCTGGAAACAAATAATGACAAATTTTAAGGCAACCCCCCCCCCCCAATTAAATAAACCTCTACACAAATGTGCATATAAACATTTAATGACAGAGCCAAAAAAAGATATTGGGGGTCAAATGCCTCAGGTACCTGAAGTCTGGAAAAGGTCTCACAGTGAATTAGCGGCTAGAAAAGGAGAAGCCAAAATCTCTGGAATCCCATTGAAGCACTTTCCCCACTACATCACATGTATTGGACCTGATTATCCACTATTTCTGAAAACAAATCCTCTAAGGATGGCCCATTTCTCCTGGTGGAGTCTGAACTTAATTTTCCTCCTTTACAAAATAACGGGGTTAGATGAGAGGACAGAGATTTCTAAGGTTCCTTTTGGCTCTGATGTTCTAAGTTCTATGATTCTAAAGTCTCCTCCAGCTTTAATATTCTTGGGTTCTATAATTCTAAGGTCTGTATGTTGTGTTTTTTGATTCTTAGGTTCCTTCTCATATGCTATTAACTGTCTTGGCTTGGGATATGCCTTAGTATCTAGGCTTCTTCAGGGAGTTCCACAAAAACAGTGGACTTCAGGGTAGCTAAGTAGCTCTAGATAGTAATAGAGCCTGGGTTAAAATGTGGTCTCAGACACTTCCTAGCTGTATGACCCTGGGCAAGTCACTTAACCCCCAATTTCCTAGCCCTTACTGTACTTCTGCCTTGGAACCAATATACTGTATGATTCTAAGATGGAAAGTAAGGGTTTTCAGGAAAAAAAAAAAAGAGTAGGGCCAAGAGAAGAGATTAGGAGCAAAGTGGCACAGTTGATAGAGTGCCAGGTCTGGAGTTGGCAGGACCTGGGTTTAAATCTGGCTTCAGACACTTCCTAGCTGTGGGACCCTGGGCAAGAAACTTAAGCCCCAATTCCCTAGCCCTTATTGTTTTTATGCCATGGAACCAATACACAATATTAATTCTAAGACAGAAAGTGTTGTTGTTTTTAAAGAAGAGTAGGCCAAGAGAAGAGATAGATGGTATAAATATAGTACCTAAGTGGCATAGCTGATAGAGTGCTAGACTTGGAATTAAGGAGACCTGGGTTCAAATCAAATCTCAGATACTTCCTAGCTGTGTGACCCTGGGCAAGTCACTTAACCCTAATTTCCTAGCCCTTACTGCTCTTCCTTGGAACCAATACACTGTATGATTCTACGATGGAAAGTAAGGTTTTTAAAAAAGAGTAGGACTAAGAGAAGAGAGAGATGGTATAAATACGGGAACTAAGTGACACAGTTGATAGAGTGCCCCATCTGGAGTTGGCAGGTCCTGGGTTTAAATCTTACCTCAGACACTTCCTCGCTTTGGGACTCTCGGCAAGAGCCTTGCCTTTGCCCTTCTGTCTTAGAGTAGTTACTAGATCATAGAATAAAGGTCCCCCCCAACCCCCCACCCCCAAGAGTGAACTTCTCTTTGGACAGTAGGAAGCTTTGGCACATGAACACACCCTTTCCCAGGCTTGCAGACAGCTCAGGACAGGAGAGCCTGGCACCCTAAACTAACCTGAATCCGACTGGCAGCAATCCTTTCCTCCTTATTTAGGACTGAAAAAAGAGGCACCTACCTGCTTAGGAGAAATGCACTGGCTCCTCGCGGCACACACGCAGCCCCTCTCGGGTGCCGTCTGGAACTTGCCAGGCTCCTCGCTCCTCTGAAGCACGCTGGAAACTGAAGCAACAAGCCATCTTTCAGTTGATAGTGACGATGATGACGTAATTTGATTCCTGGCTATTTCCCTTCCTTTGCCCCGCCCCCGGGGGACTCCCGTTCAAGAGCTCATTTAGAAGAGGAGATTTTTCCCTGCAAAACGTACCTGATACAGGAAGAGAGTCAGAAGTGAAATGTTACAGGCAAATGACCAGAAATATGGAAGGGGCGCATATAATTTAATGTACCTTGAAGTTGTTTTCTTAATTAGCCAGATGAAATATTTTTTTTTACCGAGGAAAATTCAATCATGAATAGGTGAAGTCCCAGGCAGAACACCACATGCCCACTTGCTACAGAAACTTGTGGTAACTACTTTCCCTTTTTGGCCCTCGATTTCCTGTAGAATAAGAGGGTTGGAATAAATCAGATCCCTCCCTGCACTAGGAGTCAACGAGTCTAAGTGTATAGAAGATGTGGATTGTGAGAATGTTCTATAACTCACGTTTTAATAATATTTTAGGAATAAATAGCACATTTACTTGTGTTAGGGCATATAGAGTGTTGAAGTTAAAAGAGACATTAGAGATTATGTAGTCTAACTATTTTACTTTAAAGATGAAGCTAAACTCAAAATATATTAAACACACACAATGTGTTTGAACCCACATCTTAGGATCATAGATTTAGAAATGGAAGAGTCCTTAGATGTAATTTATTTCCACCTCTTTGATTATAGATGGGGAATCTGAGGGTTAAAAAAAATGTCCTGGTCAAAGTTCCCTTAAACTGTAAAAATTAAGAGGATTTGAACCCAAGTCCTCTGACTACAAATTCAAAATCCTTTCTATTCTATTCCACCATCTCTCCCTTTTATAAAAGCCCCCTCAAAGCAAGAATGCCTCTATTTAGCTTTGGAAGATTTTGGGAGAATGTTTTCAACCAGTCCTGGGAGATATCAGGCAGAGTTGGTCCTCACAACAGAGGCAATCACTAAGAAGGGAAAAAGGACTTCACAGTTTTACTGACTATAAGTCCGAGACATTTCCTATTATATTATACTACTTTAATGACTTCATTTCATTTGATCTTCTTAGCCTCATAAAGGAGAAAACACTTTCAGACAAGTGGTAGAGTAAAAAGTGAAACAAATTTTGTATTAGAGAATGTGAGATTGAACACCATTTCTGTCATTTTAATCAATCAAATAATTGACAAGGATTTTTGAAGGGCTTGCATAACCTTGGAATGCTCACTTTGCCACTCAAGAGTTCTCAAAAATTAGATTAGATCAGTGGAGACCCTTGCCAGTGCATCTGAACCAGATTAAAATGTAATTGGGGAAAAAGGTAATTAGGAAATATTTAATAAAATGAATTAAAAAACAATAGCATAGATAATCTTGCTATGTGGTTTTCTAAGCCATTAGTCAACCCATAAAGATTCTTGTATATGATTTAGAGGCCCCTGATTCTATTACAGTTGAATATCATGGGACAAGACATTTTAAAGACCCCTGAAATCTAGAATCCTATGCCTTGGGTTTAAACACTAGGTCACATTTGCAAATAGGATTTTTCTGTTTTTCTCTTGGCTGCTATTTTCACACATAGCTCTTGACAGTAAACTGGTACAGCTAAGCTGAGAATCTTGGAGGAAAAGCTGGTATTCGATGAAGGGTGTGGTTCCAGACTCCTAGATCTGAAATAATCTCATAGGAATTTACAGAAAAAGAATGGTTCTGTGCATGTTACACAGTTTTAACCTTTGGACATATGCATAGCCAACCAGCAGAGAATGGTGGTCTGGAGATACCTCTTGTGCATGTGTGTTTAGACATGGGAAAAAGTTGAGTTGGCATAAAATTGATTTACTCATTATATGTGTGCCAATTAGCATTTTCTTGCTCTTATATGAAAACTGTCTACTCCTGTCTATAAAAATTGTGAGCAGTATGAAAATCAATTCTGGCTATACTCTAGCTGCTTGCTATCTTGGTCTGCTAATAAAATACTTTGTCATTTCCTGAGTTTGCCTCATTGATTAAGACGAAACTCAAACCGAAGACTCCTTTGAATAATTCACTTTTTCAAATAATACTTTATTGAGATTTAGCCTGCTTCATTCAAACTACATTTCTCCCTCCACTCTCAAGAACATCTCCTTGTTTATGATACACTTTGCTTGTGAGGGTCGTGGATCTAATGGCATGATTTGAATAACTTCCTTCATTATATTATATAACCTCAATTATTTCATTTGATCTTCTTAGCCCCATAAGGGAGACGGTGTAGCTATTATCCTCATTTTTCAGATGAAAACAGTTTCAGACAAGTGGTAGAGTAAAAAGTGAAACAGATTTCGCATTAGAGAATCTGAGATTGAACACCATTTCTGTCATTTTAATCAATCAAATAATTGACAAGGATTTTTGAAGGGCTTGCGTAACCTTGGAATGCTCACTTTGCCACTCAAGAGTTCTCGAGAATTGGATTACATCAGTAGAAGCCCTTGCCAGTGCTTTTAGACCAATGGAGAGTAGTCCATTGAGAAAGGATGTCTGTCATGATATCCAGGAATAAGGGAGACAATATGATATTGGAACAAAGTAGGAATTTAAGTCATTATTGGGTTTGGGTCCCAGCACTGCTGACCCCTCATTAACTGCTTGATTTTAGGCAAATTCTAAAAATCCTTTCTTGATTTCAGTTTCTTCATCTGGAAAATGAGTTGGTTGAAAGAACTGACAGGCTTTTCTGAACCACAGATAATCATTTGTGAAAGATAAAGGGAAATGAGTGAAGTACCAGATGGCTGGACAAAGGGAAATATTGTCTTGATTTTCAAAAAAAGGAAGAGAACAATGTCTGTAAGCTATAGGCTAGTAAGCTTAAATTTTGTTTCTGGAAAAATTCTAGAGAATAGTCAAGGGGATGGTTTGCAGATGTTTCTGCAGGAAAAAGTGACTCCTGGGAGCCAGTATTATGCTTACTATCAAAACCAGGTTTTATTAAATTAATTCTCTGTCTCTGTGTCTTTTCTCTCCCCCTATATTTATACTCCACCTCCTTCTCCCTGATAGGTCAGACAAACGATGTAAACATAACTTATGTTGAAAATTATCTAGAAAGACTGATTTTTAGATAAGAATATGTTAGCTGATTATATCATGTTTTTTGGTTAGACCAGCATTATAACCAGTAAAGTGATATATATCTCCATGGTTCTCTCATGACCAATGATGACTCAAGCTGGGTCAGGCAGCTTAATAAATAGACTTTTAGGAGCTCATTATTCAATTCATCTCTTGAACATCTCCAAACATCTTTAATAGCAACTAAAGCTAATAATAGCTAATAATGATAGCTAATTAAGAGGAGGTCCATCAACCAACAACCCCTTCCCATCCCTACAGGTGGACATGTCACATATGCAGAAAAAGAACTCCTCTTCATTTATTAACTAAATTCTGTTAAAAAGGAAGCCATTCCTTGGCATTTCCAAGGACAAAGAATATATAAAAAGCAGCAGACTGGATGGTATCTTTGTTCCAGATCCTAGACATAGGAGTTTACTCAACTGTAAAAAGGGGATGATAATAATAGATCTAACTCCTAGAATTGCTTCAAGGATTAAATGGAAATAATATTTGTGAAATAAATAACATAATACCTGGTATGTAGAAGGGTCTTAGTAAATATTGTTCCTTTCCTTCCACCCTACTATTGACTAATTGTCTAGATGGTTTTCTCAGTGTAAGTGTCCCATTTTTGTTCTGGGATATAGAATTTTCTTATGCTTGATCTGCTTATGCAGTCTCATTCCTGCAGTTCCATCCCTACTCCAGGTAGCAACTGCCTTCACCTGTGCTTCCATTCTCTTAGCTCCATATACCTTCCTTTTGTCCTTCCCCTTTTCCTGCTCTGTGTATCTTCTTTGTTCCTCATTGGAGATGAGTTCCTTCTTACTTCTAGAATCTGCCTGATTCATTGCAAGTGAATAATTCTTGAACTGTTTCATTATCTTTCATGGGTCACCTGGGGGCATGACCTATCATTGTTTCTACAGTGATTTTCCTCACTTTCTTATTCACTCATAGGCCTTTTGGCATCTCATAAAAGGGATCACCTGTTTGGGCCCAATTTTATTGTTGACTGTAGGCTTTTTTTAAATGAGATTATGTCCTGGGCTTTCAAAGACTATATCTTATATATTTTTCCAGGATTTTTTCTTTATTTTTTACAAATTAAGATTTTGTAGATTTCATATATTTCTAAATCAAAAATACCTTTATCTTCACAGTATGAGTTATAGAATGCAGCCTGAGCTGAAAACCAAGAAACTAGAAAAGAAAGTGATAGTTATAGTTACAGTGTTATAGTTACAGTGATTAATGTATTAAAAACCTGTTAGGCATTCTCTTTAAAAGTAAAATGTTTTTTTCTCGTCATTCTTGGCACTGTTTCTAAAGAAAAACTTTTATCCCAAGAAAAAAGCACAGTTAACTTCGTAGCAAGGACAGAGCAACATCAAATACATGTACAAATACATAAAGTTTAAAATGATCATTCCTTTGTCGTCTTGCTTGTTGGCAGGTGGAGTTTAAGATTCATCCTGTAGAACTATGGCTTTGGGACTAAGGCTTTAAAAAAACAAACCTTTTGTTTTTGTCTTTTCTTTTAATAAAATCAGCCTTTGTGTTCAAGAGAGTAGCTACATTCAAGAGATCATAGAGCTATCAAAATATTGAAAGAAAATGGTTGGAAAGGTCATGCTTTTGAGGGGAACAAACTGTGAGAATCTCATTCCTGCAGATTTCTTCTTGACATGCACACTCCCCTCCTCCCAGGGTTACACTGACATTTAAACATTTATATCCCCTAATTTTTTAGTTTTGTTTACTTTGAAAATTTTTGTTTCCAGATGGGCTCTTGAAATGATCTGCATTAATTAATCACAGACCAAATGAATTAGTACTCTAGGACCAAATTAGGAGTCATATTTAGCTTAGTAGAACATTCTAAATTCTACTGAAATAGTTTAGGTTTGAATATAAACCATATATATTTTCCTACATACAGGATTATCAGACTCTTTCAGCTCTTCTATCATTTGTAGTCAGCTTCTTTGGTCCATTATTGTAGTCTCCAGTTTTTTTCATCTATTCTCACATCTCTATTCCTACTGTTAATACAGTTGATGGTTACCTACTGTCTTTGCTACTGAAATAGTTTCTTTATACGTCTTCTCCTGGCCACCTACCACATGTTTTCAGAATAGTTTTCTAAGTACATAGATATCACTGCTTTGTGGAAAAAAATCTCAAGTGATCTCTATTGCTTTCTAATGGTTGACTGTCCATGTAAGGAAAATCATCTATGTTAAGTATAAAGAGAGAAAGAACATAGATGAAAATTTAGACACTGATGGAGACCTAAAATCATAGACTTTCAGAGCTGGAAGGACTTTAGAGATCCAACCCTGTGTAATTAGAGTCAGGAAGACCTGAGTTCAAATTCTACTTCAGACACTTACTAGTTATGTGACCCTGGGCAAGTCACTTAATCTCTGTCTACCTCAGTTTCCTCAAATGCAAAATGAGGAGAATAATAATACCTGTCTCCCAGGATTGTTGTGAGGATCAAATGAGATAATATATGTAAAGCATTTAGCACAGCGCCTGGACCATATTAGGTACTTAATAAATACTTGTTCTCTTCTCCCTAATCAACATCAACATTTCTCAGATGAAGAAACAAGTCCAGAGAAGGGGAAAGTGACTTATTTAACATTATAGAGATCTGTGACTTGACTCTAATGCCTGATCTTTTTGTTAGGGCTCCATGTTGGGGTCCCTTGTTATTTATTTTTGTATCTCCATCAGCATCTTTCACAGGACTTTGCACAAAGTAAGTATTCAATAAAAATTGTTGAATGAATAACTAAAATCAAGTGGGAAAATGTCATTACATCTCTGATATGTACAGTAAGAAGGATGAGGAAGAACTTATTGTAAGGGAGGTGAAGTTGAGCAGAACATTGAAAAAAATTAATATTCCTTAACTTTAAAATTAGGAAATTGGAATAAATGACTTCTGTTTCCCCTTCCAGCAATTGTTTTGAGTCTCAAGCAACTAAACAACCACTATTATTATTGTGATAATAGAACTGGAAAACACGCCTAGGTTGTCCTAGGGGTGAGTCTAGTAAGTTCACTGCCTGTTAAGGGAATTCTGGAAAGGGTGAGAGTCCTTTGACAATCTGTTGACACCTATGGACCTCTTCTCCAAATGTATTTAGATGAATAAAACAAAATGCATAGAATTACAAAAGAAACCATATTGAGATGAAATTATCTATCTGTATATAGATAATATATAGATACAGATAACAGTAACTAAAACCAGAACTACATATAGCTATCTCTGTATTCTTCTGTAACCCCCTCTCCCCGTCTCTCCATTCATCCATCCCATCTATAAGCAATGGACTTCAGGTTAAGGTTTCCTGATATAGAGAGAAGAATACAGATGAGACCCTGAAATAAACATAGTTTTAGATTAATAGAATTGGAAGAGAATTTAGAGATCATCCAGCATGGCCTCCTCATTTCACAGAAGAGGACATAGTCTCCTGAGAGGGGAAACACACTTGTCTAAGATCACACAGAGCTGAGACTTGAACTTGCTTTCTGGTCTTCATTCTATCATGCTTAATGCCCTTATTATAAAGTGAGCCCAGTGGGCTAGGGCTACATCTTATTTTTTCTTTATATTGTAAGAGAGAGGAATATGCAAAAGAGAGAAAATACAAAAGAAGGAAATCTGATCCAGTAAAGCAAGAAGCAGCCCATGTGGGGCAGGGGCAAAAGGAAGAGACCCAAGATTCTGGGGTGATAACAGAGGCTGAGTAGAACTCAAAACTGCCACTTCAAACCCCACTCCTTCAGCTGAGAACCTCAGGACAAGAGGATCTTAGAGGCTGGAGATCTCTCTTTGGATACCAACTGCTTCCTAGTGATCCCTGGAAGTCGTTTGCTCACCTCAACACAGTAGATTGAACTTTGGAAGAAGTCATCTATTGAGGAAATCCTTTTCAATGATTTTCTCCACCTCTCTTTCTCCCCAATCTGTCCTGAACTCCATCGATTAACCAGATTAACTCAGGAGTAGGGACAAATCAACATATGACCAGAAAAGGGATCAAGGCTGAGAGCCAGGACCCTGGAGAGTTGGGGGATCAGTTTGCCAGTCTTTAGGGACTCCTGCCACCCACTTTCCTTACCCAAACCTCCAATTTTCCCTTCCCTGAGAGATTCTCTATTAAAGTGTTACTATCTAAATCAGGTCTGCCTACTTTCTGACACCAAAGAAGGGGACTGAAGATTTGGGGAGAACCATACCTCTCCTCAAAGAAGGAGAATTAGCTCAAGACCAGGGCTGGAGAGTGAAATCAGATCTCAAAGGGGAAAGTGGCACTTGGGGTATTGAGACAGGAAAATCCATCCTGCCTCTCAACAACAGCTAAGATCAAGAAGGGAGGCAGTGGGTCATTTCTCTTAAACCCTCTCTTCCAGTCCTTAACCTCCACCTCCCAAACCCAATGTCTCTGCCCTTCATGGAGACAAACTCAGGTTCTCTTCACTAAGGGGAAGAGAGGAGAAGATCAACCTCTTCTCCCCTCTCTCATTCTCTCAACCCTTACTCTCTCTCTCCCCAATTCACCAATGTAGGTGGGGATAACCTCCCTTATTGACCTATATTACAATATCTCTCTCAGCTTCTAGTGGTGAGCTTTGCACTCAGTAGTACTTAATAAGTTAGTTCAACAAATGACTAAACTAAGTGGGAAAAAGTGTCACAATGTGTGGAACATGGATATAAAGAACAGTGAAGAGAACCTTATGCTAGGTGAGGGGAAGTTGAGAAGAATAAAAAGTATGTTTCCTTAGCCAAAAAATGAGGGAGCTGGAACAAATTATGTCTAATTCTCCTTCCAAGGCTACCATTCTGTAGTTCCATAATTCTAGGATACTTTTTGCTGGCAACATTCTATGTTCTCTGATTTTAAGGCCCTTTCTAATCCTGCTCTACCATATTATTAATGTTTCTAAGTAGGAATCTGTAAGCAAATTGTGTGTCTGTATGATTGGCTGGCCTTAGGAGCATCAATACAACCTTTTATCTCAATCACTTTTATGCCTGTATTTGTTTCCCCAAGTTTATGGGAATAGGTTGTAGTCCTGGATTCACCACCCAGTCTACTTCCTAATTGAGGTTGGTTTCCTAATTCTATAATTATTCCCTAATTTCCTTGTCTGCAATAGAATGAAGTCTGTGAGTGACGGTGTTACTCACTTGCTTTCAGATTTAGATAAGAGATTGTAAGTTTTTTTTTCTTAGTGCCAGGAAATCATATCTTTGAGTGCATTGTTGTTCAGTTCTCATCACTTCTGAGTCTTAATGTCTTTTGTGACTGCGAGAAGGATTTGACCTTGTCTGTCAGACTTAGCTTTATTCCCTTCCAGGGCAAATATTATATAGATCCTAACTCCAGTCAGCAATGGCACAAGTATTTTCTTTAGGTTACAATGAGGGTCACAATGATATTCACCAGGGAAGGGATCACTCATGAGAAATAATATTGGTAATATTGAGAGCAGAGATTGTTGTGAAGGAAGTAATTTGTAAAGGCCATACAAGTACCTCCCAGTTCACAGGTTCAGTCCCTCAGAAATGGCTCTGGTAGTTTCCCTCCCAAAAATATCCATTAGACTGTAAGCTCCTTGAGGGCAGGGGCTGTTTTTTTTCCCACACCTAATGCTTAGACCAGTGCCTGGCACATAGTAGGTACTTAAAAATGTTTATTGACTAATACACTTGCCATCAGTGTGAAACAAGGAGTATACATGGAGAGGCATATATGTAGGGAACATTGCCAGGCATAAGCATGGAAGAACAGCTCAAATTTGGTGATGGAACTTTATCTACTATCTTCTATTGGCATCATCTTAGGGCTCTGATCCGGGCTGCTCCCTGTTGGTCACACAATCACCACCAGGTCCTGTATTGTCAAATTTTGCTCTATTAGGTAGTACTTTGTTACATATAATCTTTGCTGGATATTGTCAAAAATAGTCCCACTGCCCCTATAGCAATGGAACATCTTTTGGCTTCTAACTTTTGATTTCAGCTGAAATTCTTTGGCTACAGTATTGTTTCTTCTTCATAAGAAGGCTGGGTTCTCATTTGCTTTTTTAGCTCAGAAGTTAGTTTTCTTTTAAAAAGTTTTTTTTTTTTTTTTGTGGATTGAGAGCCAGGCCCACACTTAGGAGGTGTTGGGTTCAAACCTTTTTTTTTTTAAATAATATTTTATTTGATCATTTCCAAGCATTATTCATTAAAGACAAAGATCATTTTCTTTTCCTCCCCCCCTCCCCCCATAGCCGACGCATGATTCCACTGGGTGTCACATGTGTTCTTGATTCGAATCCATTTCTATGTTGTCAATATTTGCATTAGAGTTTCGTTTAGAGTCTCTCCTCTGTCATGTCCCCTCAACCGCTGTAGTCAGGCGGTTGCTTTTCCTTGGTGTTTCCACTCCCTTAAAAAGCTTTTTAAAAAATGACCTTTTTATACCTCTTGATTTTAATCTTTGAAGGATAGATCTAACCTATTCATTATCCATGTAAAGTTACCAAATCGCTCTGGGATTTAGCATTTCTCAGTGCTAGTAACGAATTTTCCACTTTAAGCAAGGCTAGTCTCTGACCAAGGGACACAAGTTCACAGATCAAGAATTTTTCTTTATTTCTATATTTTTCTCACTAAGCAATCTGATTCAGCTAGATAAATGAGAAAAATGCAGAGAGCCATTTTTCTTTACTATGTGCCCAGCCATATTTTTGGCCTTTTGAAGACAGATAAAAACAACAAAAACTGTAAAAGATTTTATATTACCTTTACATCTATCATCATTTATTCAGCAAACATAGTTAATTCTCTATTATGTGGACTTTTGTGCTGGATATTGAGGAAGACACAAAAATTAGATAGGAGATCATCCCTCACCTCCTGGAATTTATTTAGTGTGATTCATATGGGTAGTAATAATAATATACTCTAAGTTTCTTAAAGATGTATGAAATGAGGGAACAATAGATACCTTCCAATGTCCCTCCTAGTTTTAAACCAAACAATTCTCTGATAAAATCTTTGATAGGAAACCTGAGGGGGGATCCACATCAATTGCTTTTGGTGGGTTAATGTAAGTTGTTCTAAACTCTTCCTGGTTTCTGAATTTTATAAAGGTGATTCTAGAGACAAAACCTTAATCCAAATGAAGAACTCATTATTTAGGATCTTAGGAAGACAAGTGTGAGAGATATTTGGGGATTGCTAATTTTCTCCATATCAGGCTATTCTTGGTTTTCTGTGCTTCTAAGTACAAAGTGGAAACAGATGGGAATGCCAGTACTCTTAGGATTCCCTATTTGATTGTTAACTGTTTTTTAGAGAATACAAGGGAATAGAAGACCTTGGTCAAGTTAGGGGATGAATTATAGGGAGCCTTGGCAGATCATGCTCTGGCCAATGGAAGTTGTTATCCAGAGCTATCTCCTATCATCTCCCATTTATTGCTAATGTTTGCTCTCCAAGTTTTAGCCTTGGATTTTCCCAACCATACACCACTCTCAGTTTTAGTCAAGTGCTGCTTCTGAAAGCTGGAGAAAATCATTAATCATTATTAGATACATTGAAAATTCATTATGTGATCTCAACTAATCCTCACTATAGCAAGACAATCCTTTTAAATCTTCCTAATTGATTCACTATCCCACGCATCATATCAAATTTCCCAAACTCTTTAATTCTTCCTTAAACCTACTATGACTTCCTCTCATTTCACCCTTTCATCTGAAAACCTAGTTTCATATTTCACTGAGAAAAAAAAAGGCCATTTGTCATGAGCTCCTTTTTATTTCCTCTTTTTTATCTTATGTCACTCACATGCTTTTTTATGGTATCTCCTCTTTCCCTCCTCTCTCATAGGAAGAGATAACCTGTCCCCTTACAAAAGCAAATGCTCTATATACACAAGCGTCCAGGAAGATGAAAAGAAAGAAGTCTGGGGTGGGGGAAAATAATGAATACAGTTTAGGACATGTTAAATTTAAGATGTCTACAGGATATCCAGTTTGAGTGTCCAGTAGATTGGAGATAAGACAAAAGAGTTTAGATTTGGAAGAGATTCTACTGATCAATTCTGTACATTCTGTACAGAGAAGGAAGTTGACATTTTGGGGGTAACTCAAGAAGCAATTAGTAGAATGGAGATATGTATCTTGGACCTTAGTCACAAGTCCAGCACCCTTTCCATTGCTCCATGTGCCCTCTTTTTTTTTTTAAACCCTTACCTTCCATCTTGGAGTCAATACTGTGTATTGGCTCCAAGGCAGAAGAGTGGTAAGGGCTAGGCAATGGGGGTCAAGTGACTTGCCCAGGGTCACACAACTGGGAAGTGTCTGGGGCCAGATTTGAACCTAGGACCTCCCATCTCTAGGCCTGGCTCTCAATCCACTGAGCAACCCAGCTGCCCCCTTGTGCCCTCTTTTTAAGTCTCTTGCAGTATGTGATTCTATAAATTCCTGTGGAACTCAATAGAATGAATAAAGAATGGCGCATTGCTGAATAGGGCTGGTATGGAAGGTATTTCTGCATGGTTCCTGACTATTTATTTTTCTGTTTCCCCGAGCAGATAGGAAATCACAGACTTAAGTTCCCTATAGATTAGTAGTAGTAATGGGTAACATTTATATAGCACTTTGAAGTTTGCAAAATATAAATATAATATCTCATTTTATCTCTAAGAAATAATGAAAATCTAGGCCATCATTTTGAGCTGAAGATCCATCTTTAACTGTGAAAATTAGAACTAGAGGTCTCACTATGCCCAGTTTGTAGCCAACACATCTTTTAGATATTGACAGTTGTTTTTATAGGATTTTGATAGTTAATGCAGATTTTTTGATTAATAAAACCAAGTGTTCAAAGCAGGTTAGGTAATGGTTGCTAAATTCTAGGATGAAGTCTATGCATTTAATTGATCCTGTAATCAATACTTTCAGACAAAGACTCTAAGAAGAGATTTTTTTATTTTATTATCACATGACTCTAGAAGAGATTTGAGCATCTTGTTATTGACATAAAAGCAAATACCAACTGTATATGATTATTATCTTTACCAGGAATCAGGATAAAAGTAAATGCTATTTAATATTTTAGGATTGATAACAGGAGCTCTTAAGCTGACTTCCTCCTTATTTTATTACCAGATTAACAACTGGGACTAACCTTTCTAGCCTTCTGATTACAGATAATACCTAAAAGTTTATATAAGATGACTTTATTTTACCATAAATGATATAAAAGCCATAAATTCAGCTGCATCTTTTCATATCCTTATAACAACCCTGGGAGGTAAGTGCTATTATTATACCCATTTTAAAAATGAGAAAAACAAGGAAAGACAGAAGTTAAATGATCTCAGAATTACACAATTAGTAAGTGTCTAAGGCCATATTTGAAATAGTCTTCCTGGTTCAAGTCTCAGCACACAAGTCTAGGAGAAAATAAACTCTTTTTATTGGTTATTTGCATTTCTCATAGGGTTATATGGTCACAGGATCTAGAATTGAAAGGGACTTTCAAAATAATTTAGGCCATTTTGTGGAGGAGAAAATCCCCCTGTCAGACTAGACATAACAATGTCTATTATCAAGGAATGTTTATTCCTGTATATAAAAATGCATAGTTCATACAAAAGACATTTCCTTTTCCGTAGTTTGGGGTTAGCTCATTAAATATATCCTAGCATGTCTAAAGCATTTAGATTTATTTTAGTTTTTTTTTTTTTTATAACTCTTTCTGCTCTTCTGTATGTTTATTTTGAGCTAGCAAATGAATACCATCTTAGGCTGGCATGGAAAGGGTTGTGATTTTTGTTACCTCCTGTGGATTTATTGTCCATTTCTATGCTGATGATTCTCAGACCTACCTATTTTGCCCCAAACTCCCTGCTGACCTCCAATCTCAAATCCCCAACTTTTTTTCAGACATCTTATACTGGATGTCCAGTATCTTAAGCTCAATATGCATGAAGCAAAACTCATTATTTTCTCTTCTAAATCTTCTCCCACCCTCCTACCTTCCCTATTATTGTAGAGAGCAAACACCACCTTCCTAGCCCTTGACTCTTGCAACCTACAACCCAGGAGTTATCTTGGATTCATCACCATCTCTCCTGCCCAAATCAGTTGACAAGGCGTGCTGATTTCACATTTTTGATATCTCTTGAATGCACCCCCTTCTCTTCTCTAACATTGTTACTACCCTAGTGTAGACCCTCAACCCCTAAGGCCTTTTTAAACCTTGATCTAATAATATTGGCCTCTTGGCTATTCTACAATCAAGAAATTCCATCTCTAGAGTTTTCTCTGGTTGCTCCCATTTCTAGAATTCTCTTCTTCCTCTGCTCCAACTACTGACTTCCTCAGTTTCTTTTTAAGGCCCTACTAAAATTTCACCTTCGACAAGAAGCTTTTCCCCAACCCCTCTTAATTCCAGTGCTTTCCCTCTAATGATTATCTCCTATGTATTCTATATACAGCTTATTTGCAAATACTTGTTTAAATGTTGTCTTCCCTATTAGATTGTAAGCTCCTTGTAGTCTGGGACTTTCTTTTGCCTCTTTTTGTGTCTCCAAAGCTTAGCCCAGTACCTGGCACAAGGTAGATGTTTAATAAATGTTGACTGATTGATTAAAAAGTGCAGGACAAACAATTTTATGTTAGGAAATATACTTAAACCAACTTAAAGTAATAAAACCTTACTTCTACCATATATAAACATTTTGCTGCCAGAAAGGAGTAGGGAAAGAACTTTGATTTAATAAAACTATTAAAATGTGCCAGCAGAAACATAGCTTTGAGAAAGAATTTGAAGAGGTTTGGGCAGAAAATGGATCATGGCATAATGTAGACTTAAATCATTTCATAATAGATGAAGGATTATGTTACGTTTATGTGTGAACTGTTTCATGACTTAATGAGGCAGAGAAAAATACTTTTATTTATTAAAAAGTATAAAAATATGAGTAAGAGGAAATTCAGTTTCAAAGACATAAGATGAGACAGAGGATTGCTTATGTAGGAAACAAAGCTAATGGTCATTACTGTCCTTTAGCTAATATGCATATAGCTACTAAGAAAAAAAAAGGTAAAACTAAAAACAATTAGAGCTCATATAACCATGGAAACCAAGAATTAATTTAAAAATGACTGTTAATTTGAGAAAATTGGGGATTTGTCATCTCTTAATTAGAAGGTGAGTAACAAGTGCCAGGAGGCTCTAATTTAAGTAATCTAAAGGAATATTTTATGGAAGATAGGAGAATGAGGCAAATAAATATTGAAGAAATAGCAGAGTGTGTGAAAAGCAGTTTTGTTGAAATGGTTTGAAGAAACTAGTAAAAGATGAGTCAGATGAGAGATGACTTTACCTATATAATTTCTGATTGGTTAGAGAGAGAGTGAGCAAATGTATGCATGGCTACATGACAGATGTGCAACACAATCCTGCCTATTGACTGATATTAATGATCAATTAATCATCAAGAATGTATTAAGTTCCTCCTATATTCCAGGCCTATGCTGTTTGCTAGAGATACAAATAATACAAATGAAACAGATTCTCTATACTCATGAAGCTTACAATCTATAAGCATGTAAAACTTTCATTTCAAGTCTTGCCTGATGGGGTATATTCAGGAATAACCGAAAGTGACGCTATCTACAAACTCCGAAAACAGCCTAGAAACGCTCTTAATGTAAGGAACATAGAATTCAAAGTCAGAAGACTCAAGTCAAAATTTTGACTCTACTATTAATTTTTTCTATGACTTTGGACAAATCACTTTCCTTCTGTGGATCTGTGTTTCCTCAATTATAAATGGAAGGAATTGGGGTGGCTGGATAGCTCAGTGGACTGAGAGACAGGCCTTGAGACAAGAGGTCCTGGGTTCAAATCTGGCCTCAGGTACTTCCCAGCTGTGTGACCCTGGGCAAGTCACTTAACCCACTTAACCCCTATTGCCTAGCCCTTACCACTCTTCTGCCTTGGAACTAATACACAGTATTGATTCTAAGATAGAAGGAAAGGATTTAATAAATAAATAAATGGAAGGAGTTAACAATTCAGAGGAGCCATGGTGTTAGCTGGATTTGGAGTCAGAGGATTTAGGCTTAAATCTTGGGAATGTAGTTCACTATTTGTGACAATGGGCAAGTCACATTCACTGTGGGGCTCAATTTCCTTATTTGTAAAATGAGAGCATTGTGGTTGATGACGTTGCAGCTCTAAAATTCTATAGTGAAATCCACCTCTGCACACAAGTACTTCTTGTTATTGTTCTTCTATAAATAATTACACTCGTTCTAAAAAGGAATTGTATTTCAGGCAGCCAAGTGGGAATGAGTAAGTGTGGGTAGGAATAAATAGGGCTTGATTTTTTTAGGTGTTTAATGCTTGTCTTTATTTTGTATCCTCAGAAGAGACTGTGTTTATGTGAATAATCATTCTTTATCCTTCCAAACACAAGTTTAAATTCAATAGACAGAAATGAGTCAGGAGGTGGAGATAGGAATTTGTCTCCCTTAAGAGACCAGAATTTTACTTTCGTCTTTATTTTGATGAATCTCCGGTCTGAATGAATAATCATTTCTCCTTCCCAGAACTGTCATGAGGAAATGCTCTGTAAACCTTCAAGTTTTATGCAAATGTGACACATTATCATTTGATAAAGGTAACTTGGTATACTGAATTTAAGTCCAGAAATCAGGAAGATTTGAGTTCAAATCTACCTCTGATGTTTTCTCACTGAATGACACCGGGAAAGTCACTTACTTTCTCTACATTTCAAACAATTCCTTAGGGAATATTTACTCATTTGTAGGTACATTGTAATCTACAATGGTTGTGGTAATTTCCATAGCATGTGTTTCCCACAGTGATGAAATCTCAGATCCTGGATGTATCTGAATTATTATAGGTAGATATATTTAACCTCCTCAACCTTTCACTGAAAGAGTTAGAATAAATTATGCCAGTTAGATAAATTATGATCATCTAAATTTCAGTAATTTGATATGTAAAATTAAATTTGAAATATCAGTTGTAAATTATAAATGCATTATTCACATTTTAAAGAATTCATTTAGTTTTGATTTTTCAAAATTGACTTATGGTACCCCAGAAGTAAAAAGTATCTCGTTAAAGGGGAAGAGTAAATAAGTTCAGTTAGAAGCAAAGATAGAATTAGTTCTGTTGGGGAGTTGACCACAAGAACTACAAGTCAAAATGATGAAGGACTAATATTCTTGTTTCTAGAAAGTAGGGACATCAGGAGAATTTGTTAGTGACCTACATGGCATGTATTATTTTTCAATGTCTTTTCTTCCTTGAAGAAGATAAATTTAAAAGGGCTCAGAGAACATTTCTCCATCTTCTGGGTTTTCAAGAAGAATGAAGGGTTCCTTAAGAAGGAATAAAGAGTTAAAGAGCATGCTCTCTATGTCAGGACTGTGTTAAGTGTTTTACAAATATAATCTTCAGGCCTCACAACAACCCTACATGGTAGTCATTATTATTGCCATTTTAAAGTTTAGAAAACTGAGGCAAACAAAGGTTAAGTAACTTGCCCAAAGTCACACAGCTAGAAGAAAGTCTCTAGGATTAGATTTGAAATCAGGCATCCCTAATTCGAGGTACACTGTACTGCCTCACTGCCTTAAGAAAACAGGAAAGTCTCATAGATGCAGAAAAAACCTTTGACAAGATACAACATTCATTCCTATTAAAAACACTAGAAAATATAGGAATTAATGGAACTTTCCTTAAATTGATAAATAGTATCTGTCTAAAACTACCAGCAAGCATTATTTGTAATGGCAATAAACTAAATGACTTCCCAATAAAATCAGAGGTGAAGCAAGGATGTCAATTTTTGCCACCATTATTCAACATATTAGAAATGTTAGCTATAGAAATGAAAGAAGACAAAGGGCTTGAGGAAATTAGAATAGGCAATGAAAAAATAAACCGATCCCTCGTTGTATATGTGATGATATGCTTAGAGATTCCTGATGATTCAACAAAAAAATCTAGTTGAAATAATTAACAACTTCAGCAAAGTTACAGGATAGAAAATAAATCCATATAAATCATCAGCATTTCTTCATATTGCCAATTTTAAACAAATGTTGCATAGTGGTTGTATTTACCATAGAATCAATAAGCATATAAACAATATTTAATAAAAGAGATATAACCCTTAAAGATATATATATATATATAAATATATATAAGGATATATAAAGTTATAAAGATATATAAAGACATATAAAGATATAACCCATAAAGATAAAGTATTTGTCAAGAAGCAGTAACCCTACCATCCTCCAAAATCCTAGAAACCTCTAGAGGATCAAGAAAGGTATACTGTAATTTGTGTGCTCTGCTAAGAGGACAAAGTTGAGTGTAAACATATTACCAGCAACAAGAGATAGAAAAAATAAATTCCATTTAAATTAACTGTACATAGTATAAAATGTTTGGGTGTTTATCTACCAAAACAAACTCAGGAATTATATCAATACAATTACAAAATATTTTTTCACACAAAGTTAGATTTAAACATTGGGAAAAATATTAGTTGCTCATAGATAGACTGAGCCAATATAATAAAAATGATAATCTTACCTAAATTAAGTGCCATACCAATCTAATTGCCCCCAAATTATTTTACAGAGCTAGAAAAAATAATAACAGAATTTATCTGGAAGAATGAAAAATCAAGAATATCAAGGGAATAAATAAAAAAATTATGAAGGAAGATGGTCCAGCACTACTATATCTCAATCTGTATTACAAAGAAATAATCATTCAAACAATTTGGTGGTGACTAAGAAATAGAGTAGTGGATTAGTAGAATAGATTAGGTACCGGAAAGATAATTTTAGGGTTGTGACTTAAAATCTAGAGTTAATTGGTCACCTGGGAAAATCCCAAATAAAATACCCAAGTCAGTCTGGAAATTTATGGTAATTTAATTAATATAGAGGGAGGGAATTTAAGGAGAAGGAGGGAAGAGGATATAGGATTCTCCTGCCTGGCCTGTGCCAGGGGGAGTTTTAAAATCCCTGCCTCTAGGTCTCTGAAGAAGATTAGTGACTTCTAAGGGGATAGAGTTGGAAAAGTAAAGGAGGGAAACAGCCAGAAACTCACCACTGAACCGGACAATAGCTTGTAGCCATGGTAAGATGCCGAAAGGCCAGAACATTGCTATCAGCCAATTCTCTGCTGCAAAGGGTGCCAGTGAGAGGAAGTGATCCAAATATATAGATCTTTCACCCTTGTGTCTCCTTCTCTAAATTTTCATATCTACCAATCACATCAAAGGCTTTTCTCCAGGACTGCCCATACTTTTAGTTCTCATCTTCTTTTGATTAGATTATATCTTTAGTTACTTAACACTTCATTGTTAATTTCACCTTTTGTTAGTTACTTGACCTTTTTGTGATTAATTTAACCTTTATAGTTACTTAATACCTTTTTGTATTAAGATCTTAGAATAGACTTAACTTAAAGTTCTAGCTTCACTATAAGGTAAGAGTTAAGTACTTTCATTTTTCAATCAGGAGATTACAACTTTATCTAAGTAGGGTGGAGTAATTTAAAGTTCACAGTACACAATACACAATAGTAAATGACCGAATTTAGTGTTTGATAAATCAAAATATTAAACCATTTGTAACAATAATTCACTATTTAACAAAAACTGTTGAGAAAATTGGAAAATACTGTGGAAGAGACTTGGAATAGACCAACCCTCACCCTGTATACCAAGATAAGACCAACTTGCCTAGTGTTGGAATTAATTACTCTTTAAATGTTTGTTAGCATTCACTTGTGAATTCATCTGGTCAGATAGTTTTTCTTAGGAAGCTCATTGATGATATGTTCAATTTCTTTTTCTAGGATACAGTTATTTATAGTCTTATAATAAAGGAAATATGATTTCCCAAATTAAAGTTTAAGTTCAAAATATTTTATAATGAAAGAAAAATGTAAAAGAACAAAAGGTCAGATACAGATAGCTGGGGCATTAAACCAGAGATCAAACAAAAGGTTTATATGAACACAGTAATCACTACTTTGCATTTAGTTATTCAAGAAGTTCTAAACCCACCTAAAATATACTATCATTTAGCCTATCTCTCTTTATCTTGTCTACAAGAATAACATGGAAAATTTATTAAATGTTTTGCTGAGATCTAGATATCATATTGCATTACGTAGATCTACAATTGAAATACTCTGTCAAAAAAGCAAATGAGGTTGGTCTGTCATGTTGACATGAACTTAGTCTAAAGTTAGTTGTCTTATTTCCTTTTTTAGAGATTAACTCTACAACCCTTTAATCATATAGTCTAGAATTTCATTGCAAATCAAAGTAAAGCTCAGCAGTCCTTAGTTTATAGGCATAATACACTTTAATTCCCATTTGTAAGTTGGAGTCCACAGAGAACAGCTAATAATAGCCCTCAGGGTTGTTGAATAGTTTCTAACACTGTTGCTTCAGAATCCCCAATAAGACGTGAACCATCAGCAATCAAATGATTAAATTCCACCAGCCTTTATAAAATGGATTTGCCGAGAAGTTATAGCAAGGATAGCTGGTAGAAAACATTTTCCCCAAACTAGTGGTGAGGTGGGGAGAGAAACCTACAATCCACAAGGTTCTCGGGGAGAGTGGCTTCATGTTTATAATATGATGGTGGTGAGGCACACATACAGAGAATGCATGTGCCAAAGTAATACCTCTTGACTCCTATCAGTGGAGTCCTCATGAGGTTCACAATAGGCCCTGGCATCAGTGAAGGAAGAATTCCTCTGCTGTTCATCTGGACTGGCTTCTCACAGGAGGCAACATCTCCACTAGACAGGCAGATTAGCTGTGTATACTTCTTGTAGGACACTGTCTCAGCCATACCAGTAAATCTGCTATTGAGTTGGAACAGACAGGTTGCTCAGGTGCTGTCCTGGCTTCTCAATGGGCTCAGCTGCTTCTAGGCTAGCTTCCTCAGCTGCCATCCCAATATCTCTTCAGACCTTGCAATATTCTCAAGATTATTTATTGCCTTGGCACATTCATCTCAAGGTTGCTGCTTAGTCACCTCCCAGTGTCTACTGCTCCCGTCTCTAGTAGACTCTACTATCAACTCTAGTTCTACAAAGTTATTGCCTGAACACATCCAATTTGGAATAATCTAACTAATTCTGGGAAAGAATGAATGCAAAGATAGACAGCTTTCACAACTGGACATTCAGTGGTGGTTTTCCACAGGAACAGGAGTAGCCTTTTTCCTTTGTAGCTGGAATTATCTGCATCTTTAAATTTATTTGAGTGTAGGATCTCTCTGGCATTTAAATCTAGGGGTAAAGGGCTCCTTATTCGTTTATAGCAAGTGACACTATGCAGTAAGACTTAAAGGGCTATCTCCCATCCCTTTTTAGGTCACGTGGTTCTAAGAAATGGACTTAAGGTCTTGTTCTTGATTTCATTTGTCTTTTTCAAATCCAGGCACCAAAGGAGAGTTTCCAACCTAGGAACTTGGGTTTTGAGGAGCAATGGTTCAGGATGCTATGTAAGAACTGAAGACCCAATCACCTTCACCTCCCCAGAGAACAAAGTGGTGGAGGAGTAGGGGATGCCCTGAGATATTGAGTAGTTTGCTTTGTGATTTTTGAAGTAAATACTTTGATCAGAACTGATCTCATGTTGGGTTTTAAATGGAATTGTTGTGCTCGTCATTGAACTAAAAAGAGGAGAAAAAATCTTTGGGGACTTTAGTCAATTTCAGAAGAAATGATGTATTGGAGAACTCTGGGAATGGTGGTGGTAAATACGGTGGTAACTTGACACACAAGTTTAATTTGTTCCATGACCAAGCTTGTCACTCAATTTGCTCAAATTTCCCCATTTAAATGAATAGAAATATAGTTATTCTGTTCTGGCCCCCCCAAAATCACATTAATTTTTCATTTTATATGCTTTTAATGATGAAAATGTACTTTATAGATAACAAATAAATATATTTATAGATAATAAGAAAGAATGTAAAGAAATAAACTTACTTATGAAATGTCATTTACCTTCAAGGTCAGGCGAAGATACTGGTGGAGAAGGTTTTCATTTCCTCTGCTACTGATTAACAGAATTTACCCTCTATACATATAAGACTACATTTAAATGCAAAATTGACCTTACACATTATTTAAGATGTGTAACTTTATTGCTAAACTTAATTGCTATTTTTTTACTTTACTTAATTATCATCATTTTCTTGATTGAATTTTGGCTGTTTTGCCACGTTTTCCTTAATTTCACGTAGAGGCCATTTCAACAAAAACCTTTCCATAGAAGTTTGTTTCTTCCTCTCTTTCAGAATGTTTCAATAACGTGTGAAACAAGTGTTATTAGCTCCAATACACAAACTTCAAATTGTTGCAACTTTTTCTGGGTGTCTTTTTTTTTTTTAAATCACCAAACTTTATTTGGGTTGTAACTATTACATAAGCCTGCCACCTAAACCACTGTGTGACAATCCCTCTCCCCCTACCCTTCCTTTTCAGCCCCCTGAGAGGAAACTGAGTACTCTCTCCCTTCTGGCCTCACTTCAAGCCTTCCTCTTTCTTTTCCTTTTCATCATCCTTAGCAGCCTGTGAAGCCAGGGAAGCCCATGGCATTCTGGATGGTCTCATTATTGGGGTCCACACCTGGAAGATATAACCTTTAATGACTCCTCTGCTTCAAAGTTGTGTATATTGTCTTTGGATTATGATTGTATACCTTCACCAAGTTGGAAACTCGCAGACCTCCCTCATATTTTTCGGTGATTTCTTGCTTTAATTTCATGGACATCATCCTCTCCTTCTCAGCACTGCCTTTGGAAGTTATTTTCTTAGGACCCATGGTTAAAAATTAAGAACTTTGCCAAAAAAACAACTGATAATAAAGACAAAAATAAAGAAGAAAGCTAAAGCAATTTAATACAGATGCTCCCATGGCCAGATAAACACTGAACTAAAGGAGACAGCCTCATGTAACTTGGCAGATGTTTGGAAGGCTATCTAGTGGAAAGTGGCAAAAGCTCATAATTCAAATATCCACTCTTGACTTAAAGCAAAAAAACCCAATTGTGACTGCTTGTATCTTAAATTGCTTGTGACTTAAAGTGTTCGTGTATCAAGGTACCATTGTATAGCAGGTCTAAGACTCAGACCTTAAGTCCAGAGAATACCCATGTTATACAAATATTTCCATTTTTCTCTTATATCATCTCTTTTATCATTTTCACAGTCCAATAATATTCTGTTATATTCATATACTACAATTTGTTCAGTCATTCCCTACTGGGGGGAACTCTCTTAATTTTCCAGTTCTTTATAACAATGAAAAGAACTGCTAGAATTATTTTTGTACATATAGATCCTTTTCTTCTTTTGATTTCTTTGGAATAATACCTAGTAGTCAAAGGGTATGCCCATTTTATTGAATTGTTTGACACAGTTCCAAATTGCTTCCTAGAATGACTAGACCAGTGATGGCTAACCTTTTAGAGACTGGGTGCCCAAACTGCAACCTTCCTGCTGCATGTGAACCTACACCCTTACCCCACATAGGGGAGGGAGGAAGTACTCCCTTTGGGCTGCTGAGCAGAGGGGTAGGTGATGGGAGAAATGTCTTCAGGAGCATGTGGAGAGGGGGAAGGGAGCAACCTCCTCTGGCACACATGCCACAGATCCACCAACAAGGGGTTAGACAAATCCACAATTCCACCAATAATCCATTAGTGTGTTTTTTTCCCCTTTAGTTTCTCTATCAATAATAATTTTTGTTTTTTGTCATCTTTGCCAATTTTATGGGTATAAGGTAGAACGTCAGGATTATTTTAATTTGAAATATCTTATTATTATTGATTTGGAGCATTTTTCATATTCTTGTTGGTAGCTTGGAGGTCTTCCTTTCAGAACTGCCTTGTTAATACCCTCTTGACAATTGATGTATTAGGGAGCCAACTTTTGATTGTATTAAGAAAGGAAATTATGTCCAGAATGGGTGGTGGTGGTAATGTTCACTATATCACACTCTAAGTCATCCATCTGGAACACTTTGTTCAATTCTGGGAATTATCTTTCATAATGGATAAAGTAAGGGTGGTATTCATAATTTATGATGATATTAAGTTCCATTGCGGAGACTTAAAGGAATTCACCAAAGGATTAGATGTACTGATCAATGCTGAAGGCAATATATCTTTCTGTGTGTGTGTGTATGTGTTTTAAAAATAAGTTTAATTAAAAATGCACAGGAAGTGTAGAAGTGAGAGCAACATGGGAAAGGTACTTGGGCAGAATCTAATCCTCTCCCCACAAACCAAATTGAGGGAATATCTAACACTTTTAAAACTAAGATAATTAGGAGCCCTTTCACATTCAGGCTTAGATTAAAACCAGATGGGGAAAGAATACAAACAGATACATATTAGAGAACTGTGGTCATTGGTATCTGAAAGGAAACTGATAAAAATGGAGAAAATAAAGACCAAAAGGAGACCTATTTTTTTTTTTTATGCTTAGATTTGGCTCTATTGCTTCCTCTTCTGAAAGTCCTACAATGGCTTCAATCACCTAATGGCTAAAGTTTAAACTCATTAGCTTGTTTCCCACAAGCAGAAAATCCACAGACCAGACTTCGCAGGGTCCTCCTGCATCTCATGTGACCCTTCACCTTCATTCTTACATCTATGCATTCAATTCTCTAAACAAAGTGCTTTCATATGCACAAGTAAAGGTCATATGAGAACATTGCCACTTTTGCTTGAAACCCATGTGCTAGGTACTGAGGTACTGAAAGGGAAAGTATTCTTATTCCTCATGTTCCTATGAGGAAGTGTGAATAAGAATGGACAGGGAAGGATTTTATTGAGTCTGGTTAGGATAGTAGTAGTGGTGTCTATATAACACCAAGAGTTTGTTTGATTCAGCTCCAGCTTCAGTAAATTATCTTGGATTTTTTTCTGCAGGAACTCAAGCTACTAGTTTGACCAAATTGACCTCTTGTTTTACTTTCATGTAACAATAATTGTAATAATAACTTAGATTTAAATAACACTTTAGGGTTCATTAAATACTCTCATAACATATCTTTGAAGTTAGGAGGGCACATTTTATTAACCTCCATAAAAAGCTGGGCCTGGGAGTTGAACTCCATACTGGAAAAAAATGAAAGACTCATAATTCATATAGCAAGGAAAATAAAGGAGGTTTTCTTAAATGCAGCAAGGAGAGAACCTTCTGAGCAGGGAAGGGATGTTCATCCAGGCCAAAGAATTGATTCAGCAGAGTACAGTGTTCTAGTTCAGTTTAAGCTGCAAATCTATAATCTCAGAGCTTTATCTCTTTATGTCCTGGTTATTTTGTCTGGAGCAAATCCAATCTGGAGGGCAATTTGGATACCTTTTTAAATAAACCCTAGGGGGCAGTTGGGTGGTTCAGTGGATTAAGAGCCAGGTCTAGAGATGGGAGGTCCTGGGTTCAAATTTGTCCCCAGACACTTCCCAGCTGTGTGACCCTGGGCAAGTCATTTGACCCCCATTGTCTAGCCCTTACCACTCTTCTGCCTTGGAACCAATACACAGTATTGACTCCAAGATGGAAGGTATGGGTTTAAAAAAAATAGTAAAGTAAATCCTAATTTGCATGGAGGAAGGGACTCAGGATACTCTTCCTATCACTTCCCCATTTTAGAGATGAGAAAAATGAGACCACATGACTTGACCATGTTCCTATTGCTAATAGATGCTGAAGATGAGATCTGAAACTAGATCTTTTGACTTTAAATCCATTGTACTCTTTCTACTATACCAGACTTTTGGTCATATTATCTTAATATTGTGGACTCTTGGCTCCAAAGGATCCTAGACATTTAGTTTAACTTCTGTTTGGATCCTTCTTAGAACGTTTCCAATCAGTGGGCTTTCCCTTGAAGACCTCAACTACTGGGACCTTGCTACCTCCTGGGGCAGTCCATTTCATTGTGGGTAGTTCCCCTTCTTAGGAAGTACTTCCTAAGTCTGTCTCTCTGGTTTCTTTATACTATACATGAGCCTTGTCCTCTGTCACTGGACTCCATCTTCTAGGCTAGGGGCTTGGTGATTTTCTTTGGTAAACATAGGTACTTTCCCTTGGTTGTTAATAATGTTTAATAATAATAATAACAACAACTAGAATGTATATAGACCTACCGTGTATGAGGTGCTTTACAAATACTCTCTCATTTTATCCTCATAACAACTTTGGGAGATAGGAGTTATTATCACCCATATTTTATTGATGAGGAAACTGAGGCAAACAGAGGTTAAGTAGCTTATTCATGGTTATATAGCTGGTAAGAGTCTAAGACCAGATTTAAATTCAGGTCTTTCTGACTCCAGGTCCAACATTCTATCCACTATATCACTTAGCTAAACTAAATAAATACTGACCTATTTGTTCAGCGTAATTCTCCTTGTGGTTGTGGCATACAATTTTTTTTTTTCTGAAAGAGAAAAAAAAGAACATTTTCCTGTTTATTCTGGATGGAAAGCCAACCATGTTGAAAAAAATCAATGAAGTCAAAATGAATTCATAAATAAAGATATAAATAAAAGGACTAACTTGTTATTTCTAGAGTACAATAATGACACAAGGACCATAATCCAATTATGGTGCTCAGTGATGAACATGCTCTTTCAGGAGGTCTCGCAGTAGACTCCCACACAATGGTCTCATTTCCTGACTGAAAGTTTATGTAATTGAATTGGCATTTGTTCCTTCGGGAGAAACGTAGGGAGTGTTCAAGGACATCTGCTCTGAGTATGGAAACTCCAATAGCTATGTGCATATATGTGAAGAAGATCCTGGTACTTCTGGAAAGCTCTTTACCCAAATAAAGCCTAACTTTGTGGGAAACCAGGGAGAGGCTGAGGAATGGAATTGACTCTTGCTTTATTGAAGAACTTCAAAGTTTGCCATTGGTGCTCTCAGCTTAATAATAGTAATACATTTCTAACAGAGTTTTACAATGATTAGGAAGGGCAAGCATTAACACCCCCTTTTTACAGAGGAAGAAATCCAAATTCACAGAGGTAAACTTATTTACCTAGGGCACACAGCTAATGCTAGCAACAAGGCTCAAACCTAGATTATTTGAGTCTGGTCCAGTACTCCTTCCACCATATCACAAGGGCATTGAATGCCAGTCCTTATGAATGTCAATCAGGATAGGCTCTGACAACAACTCTTTATGCCTAATTGGGAATTTTGATTGTGATGGTTCCTGGTAAATGAAAGGTATTTTGGTAGGACTGGCTGATTTTTTACAGATCATTGATTTTATAACATCTTTCTTGTCAATGAATAATCCAGGCATGAGGAGATAGCAGGAACTTGTGCAAAGAAAGAGGTATTTATATCTGTAATTGGAGAAAAGTTCAGTAAAAGAGAATACCTAGCAGTTCTGGGAACCCAAGGTCAGTAAAGTAGGAAAAAACCACCTTGTAAGTATATCTCATGGAGTTAATGTTTGTGTACAAATTCCTCAAACCACTAGTTTCTGTAAGTGCCATATGTAGTAAATTTTTCACTAACTAGGAAGTCACAGGGAGGAAGGTGGGATGCGGCAGGGGAGGAGTCTAGTATAGGAAATAGTAAAACTAAACACTAATAATTTGTATAAATCTTTATCCTTTTCAGGTTACTTTTCAGAGCACAAACCTTATTTTGATTGATCTGTATCATCATCTAATGCTATTTCTATGCAACAGATGGAGAGATATGGCTGATATAAGTGTGTGTTTAGGAGACAAATAATTGAAATTCATTGAATAATTAGACTTAAGGAACAGTCACTGAAAATTTTAATCAATAAATGATCAAAACTCTGGGATCTTGGCTTCTTCCCAGACAGTGAGAGATGGCCTAGATTGTTATGGCATGTTCAGGTGAAAGGCATTTAGTAGACATGGTTAGAGACTAAAAGGGATTTGTTGGCTGCAGCTCCTGATTTTCCAGATGGAGTATACTTGCCTTGAGCAACTTGGCTATTAGTCATGACTTGCTTAATATATTTCTCCTGGGTATTTTCCATCTTTTCATCCCAGGTCTTGAGGACAGATGCATGTGGAGCAAGTGGGGAAGGTGTATTTTTCCCAATCTTTGGTACACAATGCCTCTTACCAAAGTCAACCCCATTCTTCTTACACCGGGCATAATACTCAACTAGCCTGTCCAGACCTTGGGTGGTAGTCTCCTCATTGCTCCCTTCCAGGGGCATTATGCCTTTGTCCACCTTGATGCCCACCATCATACCCTTGGCCTTTCTGACTTTGGGAAACAACCATTATTGGCATTCTGGTAGAGTGTCTCATGGAAAAGGACAATGCCTCTCATATGGGAGTTCACTTGATCATCTATTGTCAGAAGAAACTGCCTATAAAGGTGGCAATTTTCCTCTGGGTTCTCAGTGCCATTAGACTGAAGCCTCTTTGTATTGCTGCCAGTTGGATTCATCTGCTGCCAGGATTCCCTTGCCTGGAGCAACAATTCTGTGAGCTATATCAGAAAGATCAATCATTCACTAAGCATTTATTGAATATATAATAGCCTTTGTGCCAAGAACTATCCTAGGCTCTGGGAATACAAATGTAAAGAATGAAACAAATTCTGTTCCTAATGAACTTCCATTTTAATGAGGGAGATGTTTACTTGGAAGCAGGTCAACAGCAGCGTGCCCCAGGGATCTATGCTTGACCTTGTGCTATTCAAAATTTTTATTAGTAACTGAAATAAAGACATAAATGGCACATTAATCACATTTTCAGAGGATAAAAAACTGAGTAATAGTTAATACAACGCAGGACAGAGTAAAGGTTCAAAAACATTTTAATAAATTTACATTAAAAATATAAAAACCATTTTTAACTTGTGGACTGTACAAAACAGGCTTGTTGACCTTTGTGGGTCATTGGACTCAGTAGAACAAGATTAAAATTTGATAGTCATTAATGTAATGATTTTAGACAAAGTTTTTTCTTATTAATAGAACTTATTCCAAGTATCTCAGACTTTCCTTCCTTTCCCCACACCACTGAAAGCATCATTCGGCAAACAGATATGCATCTATCTATCTATCTATCTATCTATCTATCTATCTATCTATCTATCTATCTATCTATCTCTGTTGGTCTTTCTATCTATTTTAATAGATGATATCTTTTGTATTTTCATTTTCAATTCATCTTCTGGAAGTTAACATTCAGCAGTTATTCTTCAAATATTAAATATGTAGCTCTATAGAATGTTTTCTTATTTCTACTTCTTTAAGTCTTCCTTATCTCATGCAGGTCTTTCCAAGTTAAAAAAAAATTAACCTGCTCAGGGGCAGCTTGGTTGCTCAGTGGATTAAGAGCGAGATCCAGTGATGGGAAGTCCTGGTTTTACACAAAGAGTTGTGTGACCCTCGACAAGTCACTTAACCCACATTCTACACATTTACCACTCTTCTGCTTTGGAACATATTATATAAGTAAGAAAATCAGAGAGAGGATAGGGTAAGATATCTAGTCTATGCATTAAGTATTTTGCTCAATATTCTGGAACATGTGGGTTCTTTTTCCTCTTTTCCTGATTGCCTTGGGAAACAGACCCAGCACTGGTCTATGGATATGTACAGTTTTATAACTCTGGGTATAATTCCAAATTGCTTTCCAAAATGGTTGCATCAGTTCACAGCTCCACCAAAAGTGTATTAGTATCTCCATTTTCCCACATTCCCACCATCCAGCATTGGTCATTTTGTCCATTTTCCTTTTTAGTCAATTGGTTTGATGGATGTGAGGTGATATCTTAGAATTGTTTTGGTTTGCATTTCTCTAATCAGTAGGGATTTAGAACACTTTTTTCATATTCTTATATATGGCTTTTCTTCATCTGAAAATTTTTTCTTCATATCTTTTGCTCTTTTATCAATTAGGGGATAGCTCTTATTCTTATAAATTTGATAAAGTTCTTTATATATTTTAGATATGAGACCTCTATCAGAGAGGTTGTCTATAAAATCTCCCCCCCCCCCCCGAATTTTCTGCTTTACTTCTAATCTGGCATCATTTGTTTTATTTGTATGAAACTTTTTCAATTTAATATACTCAAAATTATCCATTTTACATTCAAAATTACTCTCAATGGTCTCTGTTCTTCTAATTTACTTCTGATACCTCATTTTATGTCTAGATTATGTATCCATTTTATCAATGGTGTATTGGTATACAACTATTGTTTCTGCCAAACAAGCTCCTAGTTGTCCCAAAAATTTTTACAGAACAGAAGAATATGACATGGTCCTATATCACAGTATCAGGAGTGCTAACTTTCTGAATAATCCAGTTAGAAAAAGAAGCTAAGGACAGAAAAGCTTTAGGCTTTTTTAAAAAAGATTTTATTGTGAGGAAAGGGTAAATTAATGAATAGATAGGACCTTTATTTGGGGGTAGATGTGAAAATATTAAGTTACAGCAGAAGAAAAACAAAGTAATTAATTCTTATTTTCCTTCTGTTTTCTCTGTCAGGGAGAATGATCTTTGCCCTAGAAATAATGGAAGAAAAATAGCTAACTCATATGAGGTATATCTCTGAAATGTGGGTAATGGGAGGAAATTGGAAAATGTAGATAATGTAAAGGCAAAAGTTAGTAATTAAATAATAATAAAAATTATAAAAATATAATAATAAAATTAATTTAAAATTACTAAGTGAGTTGATACCTAAATTGAGTAAAGAGATAATAAGAGAATAGCCAGTGGCTCTTAATGAACTTGGGGGGCATAAAAGAGAAGTATGGATTTGATTGGATCCAGGATGATCTTTTTGTTCCCTTCCAACTTCATGACTTGTGATCATTTTAGATAGTATGTCACATTAAATACTTGAAAGTCGACAGCATTTTCTTTCCTATAAATTTCGCAACAAGGCATGTAAAAGGAATGGATGGTAGAGCGTGCTACAACTAGTGACGTAATATCAACTCCTGCCTCCCACGTCTCCATTTGTTTAGCCCTGTTGAGGCCACCCTGGTTCTGGTTTGGAAGTTTATCAACAACTCTGAGGTTTTTATAGCTCTAGAATATAAAATGAACTGTTTTTCAGGGATAAACACATATGCTCATATGTTTCCCCCACTAGGTGAAGTAATAGGATTCCAGTTTTTCTTTACTTGGGGAACTGACAGGAGAGGAATTGAGCATTGGGATCAGTTCTAAGACCTAGGTTCAAATTCTGGCTCTTTTAACTTAGAAGTTGTGAATTCTTTAAAAAGTCCCTTCATATTTCTGAGCCTTGGCTTATCTGCCCTGATTCACAGGATTTCTGGGAAGAAAATATGTTTTATAAAAATCACAAAGGACTAAAAGTAGAAAAAAGAAAAGCCTGGGGTAATTAGGATTCAGGAGATCTTAACTCTAGTTTCTTCTGGCTTTGTTATTTATTAGCTATGCGACTCTGGGCAAATAATTTTATTCTATGATTTCTTTGCCCTTCATTTTCAACTTTTGTAAAATGTGTTAGATTTATTGGTTGGTTGGACTTAATATTTAAATTGGTGGTCTCGAGGGATTTAACTTCTAAATCTCAAAATGAATTACTAAAGCAAAATGGAATTTATGGTAGTTTATTTTACAACAGAGGGAAGATATTAAGGATGAGAGAAAAAAGGAGAGAGAGAGAGGGAGAGAGAGCTCTGGCTTTCTCTGTGCCAGATAGAAATTCTAAGGCCCTAATCAGGGAAAAGGAGTCTCAAGATGATGGGCCTTTCTTGGAAGTTCATACCTCCAGAAAGGCAAGGAAACTAAGCCAGCCTTTACACTCATCATGGTGACTGTCTAAAAGAAAAGCAGTCTGAGGTCTCTTGCACAAGCTTCTTCAGGGGTCCAGTTCCACAGTCAAGTCTCTTCACTCCAAGTCTGAGTGTATGTCTTCCAGTCTCTCCTCAAGTGTCTGTCTTCCAGTCCCTCCTCCGAGTGACTCTTTTTCACTCCAAGCTTAAGTGACTGAATCTTCTGATCCCATCCAACCTCGAGTGACTGAATCGTCTGCTGATTGATCTCTGTGTGCCTATGTTTCCTCTGTTTAAAGACCTTTTTCTCTTGTGTCACCTCCCCTAAATTTTTACATCTACCAATCACAGCAGACACTCCTCTCCAGGACTGCCCACTTAATGTACAAAATGGGTGTTCACACCTTTTGTAGTTAATTACACCTTTTGTGGTTAGTTAACACCTTTTAGAGTTAGTTAACACCTTTTAGAGCTAGTTAACACCTTTTTTTGGTTAGTTAATACCTTTTTGTAGTTAAAATGGGTAGATCTCCTTTAAATACTGAGTTAACACATTTGGGGATTAAAATCTAAAAATAGACAAGGGATTACAATTTAATCTTCACAATAAAGGAAGAACTAAGTAACTTCATTGTTACAATCAGGAGATAGCCAAATCCAATCTTCACAATCCCCCCTGATGATCATTGGGAGACTAGTCTCCCCACTGATCATTTAACAGAATCATCTTGTAGTCCTAAAACCCTCTAACTACAGATGTATACAATATTTCACTTTCTAAGAAGAAATTACTATAGTTAGAAATAGAAAAGAGAGAAAGCAAAACCAATGTTTTCCTAGGCACATGGACAAAAAGTCAAATTAGGGGGTAGTCCCCTTGGGCATAAAAGTGTACATTTACAATAAATGTTCAATCCCCTTTTGTTCAATCAATTGCACTCAAAAGTTCATTCTGGATCTTCTTGATGCAGTGTAGGTTTCTGCAAGCATCTTTCTTTGAAGAGTTCATTCTCTGGATTCAAGGAGTTAGCAAACTTCTTTTCCTGAAATTCTTCTCAAACAAAATTGTAAATATTGTATTTTTTAAAATAAAAAAAACCTGGGGTGTTTTTAATCATTTTGCAGATGCTGTGGTGGTATACTTAGAGAAGTCTAGAAATTTCATTAAAAAAAAAAAAACTTGTCAAAATAACGTACAACTTTAGCAAAGTTACGGGATATAAAAATCCAGATAAATCACTAGAATTTCTTTATATTACTAACAGTTCAACAGGAAGAGATAGAAGGAGAAACTCCATTTAAAATAACTGCTAATAATATAAAATATTTAGGGGTATACCTACCCAAGCCTAGAAACAGAATGAACACAATTGCAAAACATTTTTCATATAAAGATAAACATAAACAACTAGAGAATTATTAATTGCTCATGAATATACTGAACCAATATAATAAAAGTGGCAATACTGCCTAAATTAGTTTAGATATTCACTCTCATGCCAATAAAATTGCCAAATAATTATTTCATAAGTCTAGAAAAAATAATAAAATGAATCTGGAAGAACAAAAAGGTCAAGAATACCAAGAGAACCAATGAGGAAAAAAGTGAAAGAAAATGGTCTAACCATATCAGATCTCAAACTATATTATAGAGCAGTAATCTTCAAAAAAAATCTGGTATAGGCTAAGAAATAAAGTGGTTTATCAGTGGAATAGATTAAGTACAAAATACATAGTAGTAAATGATCATAATAATCTAATTTTTGATAAACCCAGAGCTTTAAGTTTTGGGGATAAGAAATCAATATTTGATAAAAACTGCTGGGAAAACTGTAAAGCAGTTTGTCAGAAACTAGGTAGACTCATATTTATACTATATGATTTAGATATAAAGAGTGTTGTCATAAGCAAAAAAAGCATGGAAAAATTTACCTGTCAGATCTAGGGACAAGGGAAGAATTTATGACCAATTAATACAAAGAGAAGATCATGTGAGGTGAAATAGTCAATTTTTATTTCATTAAGTTAAAAAAATTTTGCACACACAAAACCAATACAGTCAAGATTAGAAGGAAAGCAGGAATTTTATTCTCAAATATTTAGGAAATGGAGTTAAATTTATAAAGCAGGAAAATACCTTTTTTTCCCTCAAATATTTAGGGTATGGAGTCAGAATGATAAAAATAAGATCTATTCCCCAAACAATTACTGATCAAAGGATATAAACAGGAAGTTTTCAGAAGTAGTTAAAGTAATTTATAGTCATACAAAAAAACGTTCTGAATAACATTGATTAGAGAAATACAAATTAAAACAACTCGGAGATAGCACTTCACATCTATCAGATTTGCCAGCATTATAGAAAAGGAAAATGATAATGTAGGAGTGGATGAGGGAAAATAGGCATACTTATAAACTGTGGGTGCAGTTGTGAATTATGCTCCACAGACTCTTAAACTATACACATCCTTTAACCCAACAATAAAATCTGTATCTAAAATAGATTTTTTAAATGGAAAAGGACCCATATGTACTGTCACAAATAAAATTAATTTTCCTCATTCTCACCTTTAATTCACTAAGAGACACAATTTCTTCAAAGAATCATTAATTTATGACAATTCTAAAACTCAGAATTGACTCACCATGATACAAGGAGACCTTTAAATACTTCAAGAGTTTTCGACTATGTGGTCTGAGTATGTTAACATGATGAGAATGATTGGGAGAGAGGGGGGAATGGAGAGAAATTGACCTGATGTACTGATGGGAACTGTTGGGAGGTACTGCTCTTTAGTAAGGGGACCTTGCAAAGAACAGCAATACATGCAGATGGAGTGATAAAGAAGGGTATACAGTCTCTTTCTCAGTAACTCACTAAAATTATTCATTTTATCAGTTCATCCTGGCTTAGGGCTCAGATATCTCATGTGACAATGTGGTTTCTTAGAACTGCAGTTATCTAGTCTTTTGGCATTCTTGAATAAGCTGATTCTTAGAGCAGCTTCTAGCAGATCTGCTTTTCTGATTTAGGCCACTTGTAGAGATACTCTTTCTGCTAAAATCTCCTGTAAAACTCACAATATAATTTTATAGTCAACTCTAATTTTGCTTTGCCAACATCTAGGTCATGTGGTAAGAACTAGTTCGAACCTTATGGTTTTAATCTTATTAATAATATAGTTATATAAAGAATGTCAAATTAGGAACCTCCACACTAGCACATTTATGGTTTTTCTTACTCCTTGTTGCTCCAGTACTTATCTAAACCAGATACACTGCCAAAAACAGGCTGAAAGGAGAATCTAAAAAAATCTATGAGGATCTGACTTGAAGATGAGCCTTTTTAGTTAAAAAAGTTGATGTTTACCAATGTAGATATGCAAACTGGGGGTAAGGGTTTTTTTTTAAATAGGCATTAATTCCATTATCATTTAACTTGTAGCATTCATTTATTTCATTTTTCACCTTGGATTCAAGTCCCAGAAAGGGAAGAAATTTCAGTTCATTATCTATAACTGCCTTGTGATGTAAGCTAGCAAATTGTTATGTTGATATATTTAGGCATATATAAAAATTCTGAACTCAGTTTTTAGAACATGCTCAAGGCCTTTGTATCCTATTAAAACCATTTCTACTTGATATGTAATCATCTGATCTTGTTATTTTCTCAAAGAGTTTTCATTCTAGCTATTTATTCCAGTTATTTACTTGACTTACTTAATCCAGCTGCTCATTCCTCTCTTAAAAGGATGGAAAGCTATTAAGGATCTAATTCTGTACATTAACACATAAGTAATAACATTCTTTATAGGTAGATGACTTTTATGCCTAAGTTTAATGGTCACACAAATTAATTTATCTAAGAGATATTTACTTAATTCCAATTGTAACCAAAGGCTGTGATGAAGTATCTAAATAGATTATATAAACAATTCCAGATTATACTAAATGAATTGTCTATAATAAAACATGTTTGGTTACTAACCATGTTCAAATGAACTAGATATTACACCCACATAGACTACCATTCTCAACTCCTCTTTAAACCTTTATGCAAGTGTTAGTACCACATGAAATGAGAAATCTAAATAAATTGGGTCTCTTCGAAGTAACAAGATAGACCATGTCTCTCCTCTAAGATAGCTAATTGCACTGAAATTCTATTCTTTAATAGAGAACAGAGAATGTTTCCAATTTAGCCTCATAATAGATGGCCCCATAAACTGCTGCAACATTGTCCAATTATTCCCATCACACTCAGACATTTCAAGGTCCATTTCTCATATATGAATATATAATTAATTAACAGGCAAATAACAAGCTCAGATAGTCATCTATTTAGTAGTTTAGGATGTGAAAATACTATAATTTCAGCTTGAATAGCTTAGAACTCACATATTTGTATTTTATTTTAAGTAATTTAGTGTTTCAGTATTAGCCTACTAGATTAAGATTTAATATGCTATTCATATTTTCTATTAAAATATTGAGGTATACTGAGGTGTGTGGATGTTGTAATCCACCAAGGGACACCCCAGTCCCTTTTTAGCGAAGTAAGGCAGCTGGGACTTACCACACTGGACCAGAGCTCAAACCAGTCTTCCAAACAGTTGATGTAAAACTAACAGGTTTATTATTAAAACAAAAGGTAGGGAGGGAGGACTTAGGAATGAGGATGCCCTAATCTCTAAGGTCTCTCACTTCCCACTTCCCTTTAAGTCCATTGTGAGATGGAACCTTCTGTTTCTTGATGCTCCCTGATACTCCCTGCTTCTGGCTAATATTTCCCAAACACTCTCTATTCTTCCTGAAACTATAAATCCTCCCTCTTTGGTTTAGATAGTTGTTGACAGGCTTCCAAGATAGATAAGGATGAACTCTAGGTGTCTAAGTTCATCCCAACTGGACTGGGTCTGAGGTGAACATCTCAGCCCTCACACCAACAAAAGACTCGAATAACTATTCTTTGCCAGGGTGGAGAGCAGATAGAATCTTCTTTAGGTATGTTTCTTCTTGTGAGAAATGGTACTCCCAAAGGAAATCAAAAGATTTTCCTTTTCTCACCAACAGGCTTGGTAATACAGGCTCAGCAGAGATCAGCTCCTTCCTCTGTCAGCTCCAGGACAGGAAGAGCACAGTTGGTCCTTGGTCTTTCAAAACCTCTCCTCCCTCTCTCACCACATTCCAGAGTTTTTCTCTAGAGTTTCTAGGATGTGCTCATGCTAGACCATCTTCAGTTTTACTTAAACTATTTTCATATTCCCATCTCTATACTATTGGCCACCTCCCATGATTATAAAGTTTGACATAAAGGGAAAAAAGGGGACATAATTCTAGTAAAGGGAAAACTCTCTCCTAAGTTGATATCAATTCCAGGCAAGTCATATAGGCAGCCAATTGTTTTGACGAGATGTCACAGCCAGATTAGAACTTTAGCAATGTAGGAAAATTTTCTGTTCAAGAGGAAATGTTACCCTGGGGAAGTTGGGTAGGAGATCCCTATCTCAGCCCACACCAAAAGTTGATCTCACTTTTTCCCTGAGACAAAACTCCATTTGGCAGAATATTATAACACATGATCAACAGGGCTGATAAAACAACACATTATATTTCAAACATTTTCTTTTTTCTTGTAACTATTAATTTTATAATTTAACATCATCTAGATGAAAAGAGGGACTGCTTTCCTGATATCATATCTAATATAGATCTAATATAGTAGTTTACCAAATTTCACAAGATTTAGAAATATGATAATGATATTTATAGTATCATGAATTTAAATGCATGAAACAAAATTCAGTTCCAATCAGATGATATTAAATTAGTCAGATATATTTCCAAATTACCTTACATAGAAAATCATTCATTTAATCACATGTGGTTTAAATATGGCTAAACAAATCTAGGAGGAACTTACTTCCTTAACATAAGTTAATTTATAATGTGAACTGATTTAAAACCTTTCCCATTCTAGGGAGGTGTGAAGATGGCACTTTCACCTCTGAATTTTGCAGCTCTCAGGTTTAAGTATTATAGGACTTTATACAATATCATTAGCAGAGCTTAAACAAACTTATAAATCATGTTTAAATAGTGAGCCCCTAATTCAGATAAAACAATACAAAAAAGTTTTGAAATTCCCAATGAAATAAAATACACTTAAAATAGAAGCTTGTAGACAACTCTTTAACAGCTGAGTTTATAACCTAATAGTATCTAAATTAAGAGAGAAGACGTTTTTAACTACATTGGTGTTACTAAGTTTCACATTGTAGATATGTGTTGAACATTACTAGAAAGTATGTATAAAACTTTATCATTTAGAATTCACAACTGCTATCATGAGATTAGCTCAAAGTATGCTATGCTAAGTATTATAAATCATTGCTTATAAAATTTATCACTCTAAGAATTTTGGTGGAAGACTGCCTTAAGGTCCAATCAGAAAAGCTCTAAGTAATTAGGTCAGCTCTGACAGGACATGACCCCTTTTCCTCAGGAAATTCTTGAGAGTTATCACAAAGAGAAATGAAATACTTTTTGTTTTTTACTATATAAGAAACTGTCTCAAAAAGAATGGAGCACTGAAGATCACATTAGCCAACATTTATGTAATGCTTGATGTATAATATGAGGCAAGATCTGACACTAAGCACTCTATACATGAGAGTTTCTTACAGTATGAAACTAGACTTCAAGATCTTATAATATTAATACTCTGTTCAGATGTCAGTTTGTTGCCAGAGTTGAGAATTCAGCACTATTTCTCAAAGCTAATGACTTCAAACTGTTAGGAAGGCTGGTAAGATTTTAGGATTCTGCTTTTTGTGGATGAGGATGTTTTAAGGGGTCCTTGCTTTACTAACTTCACAGAAAACCCTATCACTATCTTCTTTATTTCTAAATATTTGTCAAAAATATTTACATCAATACTTTAACAATTATATTTGTAACTCAAGAGAATCAAAGAAAGCTTCACTTTTCTACCAATATTTCTAATACAATTAATTATCAAATTCAGACCAGGCATTTTACAATCATTATATTATTTAGTTCTCCATAAACAACAACAAAATCCCCCCAACAAAAACCTTGGAAGCACTCTTTTTAAAACATCCTATTTTAAGACCACACAGTTATCAAAATTTCCAGTGAATCCTTTTTACTCACTAGTTTGTCTTAATGCTAAATAATAAACTCTGATCATAACTTCTGTTTAAAATGAAACAGGAACTGATTCAATTATACCTGAATTTTTTTATACAGAATACTCAAGTAATAATTTCCTTTATTTAGTATTATTCTTTAGAAGACCCAATTATTTAAAATACTGCATGAGTTCTAAGAATTTTTGATAATTTACTATCAAAATTTTAAAGTGGCAATCTCTCATTTTAGGTTTGTAAAGATTAAAATTAATAATCAATAACTATTATTTTTATAGTTTTATTAATAACAACTAAATCAAAAGAACTGCTTAAACTCAGCCCAGTCTCAGGTCAAAAAGAGAGTGTGGGAGGACAGCCATTAAAATACCAATAACGTGATTTTGCCAATTCATAAACGCAGGAGAGATTATAGGGAATTTTGGGAAATACCAAGTACTTCTAGGGAATGAAGTCAAAAGTTCAAAATCTCCATTTATACATACCGCTTATGATCCTATTGGGAGACCAATTTCCCCAAAAGGATTGTGGAAACATAATCAACTTAAAAACTACAGTAATTTGTGGATAAAAGGGGAAAAAAAGAGCAAAACCAATCATTACTAGGTTGACAAAAAGCCAATTTGGGGGCAGTTCCCTGTGGCATAAAAGTAAGCTTTCAAAATAAAGGCATTTCAACCCTTCATAGTTCAATTCACACCCCAAAGTTCACTCTGGATCTTCTGAAGCAGCATGTATCTTCATGGCATATTCTGGATTCTTGGAGGTAGCAAGTTTCTTATCCTAAAATTTCTCAAATTTAAATCAAAGTTCACAACAATAAGTTGGCCCCCCTGAGGTGAATGATAACAAACATAGGGATCACCCAGGGATGAATGGTTGAGTTATGAGGTATATGAATCAATTTGCAAAAGAAAATAAAAAACATGAAAAAATCTGAATAAAAGAGAAAAACAACTTGTGGATGAACTACAAACTGTAAGTTTTACGTCTAAAAAAAATCTAAGTAAAGAAAAAACAAATCTATGATAGGTCCCTGAATCAGAGCCAAATTAAAATGATTTAATAAATTATGCACTTACCCAATCAGTAGCCAGGACTACAGAAAATTTGCCATACAATGAAAGACAGAAAAGGGACTGGATTTCAGCAGAAAATGGGAGCCTAGATGACAGTGAAAAGGAGGTGCTTGATAGAATGTGGTTCAAGGAATTCATGCATTTAACACATGTTAAACAGCCACAACCTCAAACCCCAAAGAAATTCAAGTCCTTTTCTCTTGGCTCAAAATTACATCAATCCCACTGGGATCTGGTCTTTTTGACCTTCTGCTCCATAGGCACCATGTAGGTGCCCTGTCCTTCTTTAGCCCTATACAATGGATATTTTGTATATTCCCTTCTTCTGGTATCAGACAGAATCATGAAGCAAAGTCTTATAATTTTTAAATAATCAATGGCATCATTTTTATAGTCTAAAGTTTTGGGGTATGCATTAATATTAGAACAAATGTATTTTAAATTTATATTACTGCAAAATCAAAAAAGTTAAAGAAAAATCTTCTCAATACTGTTGACATGTGCTTCAAATACAAAAAGGAGAGAAAAGATAAAACTCAGGTGCTATATTGCATATGCAAGGAAAAACAATAAGTTTCAAAAATAAAAAATATATAGCTTATAATCAGTGACACAATGTGTCAGCCAAGGAGAGGTAGAATACAAAGGTTCCTCACTAAAAAATGAGATCCATTTCCTTTTTAACTTGGCCATTGTAAAAAATAGACTCGAATACAGGACTACAATCCCCACGAGCCTTTGCTCCACTTCCCCAGAATGCCTTGTAATCTCACCTGGGCCGAGATCGAGAAGGTATTTAAGCTGATTCAAAGGCTTTTGAGGGCTTGGCTCTTTTTGGACTTCTGTTTTGGAGCAGGCGGTCTCTTGTGTGATGTGAGGTTATTTTGTCTAGGCCTCTGGCCTAGGCACATGTTTCTTACTTGTATATTCTTTAATCTTTAACCTTTAATAAACCTCTAAAAAATATAATACTCCTTGCAGAGAGAATCTAATTTCTACCTGCCTCAGTCTCCCCATATTCCCTAAATTCTAATCATTACAGTATGAATCATGATGTGGGTACATTATGATTTTCAGAATAAAATAGTAATACAGTAGATGATGCACATTCAAAGAAATACCAAAGTCCCCCAAATTCACAATAGCCCAGTTAACTACAATATCAAACACTATCATATTTCATATAAGTTATTGTATGACATAAAAAACCTATGAACTGATGGATATTTGTCACAATTTTTACAGATTTAGCAAATCTTTCAACCTTGGCAAATATATTTTTAAACAAAGTAAAACTTATTTGATCTAGAACATTATTTTTTTTAAATTTTATAATATTTTATTTGATCATTTCCAAGTATTATTCATTAAAGACAAAGATCATTTTCTTTTCCTCCCCCTCACACCCCCTAGCCGACGCGTGATTCCACTGGGTATTACATGTGTTCTTGATTCGAACCCATTGCTATGTTGTTAATATTTGCATTAGGGTTTCCTTTAGAGTCCCTCCTCTGTCATGTCCCCTCAACTACTGTAGTCAGGCAGTTGCTTTTCTTCAGTGTTTCTACTCCCACAGTTTATCCTCTGCTTATGAATGGTGTTTTTTCTGCTGGATCCCTGCAGATTGTTCAGGGACATTACACCGCCACTAATGGAGAAGTACATTACGTTCGATTATACCACAGTGTATTAGTTTCTGTGTACAATGTTCTCCTGGTTCTGCTCCTCTCGCTCTGCATCACTTCCTGGAGGTCGTTCCAGTCTCCATGGAATTCCTCCAGTTTATTATTCCTTTTTGCACAATAATATTCAATCACCAACATATACCACAATTTGCTCAGCCATTCCCTAATTGATGGGCATCCCCTCGTTTTCCAGTTTTTGGCCACCACAAAGAGCGCAGCTATGAATATTTTTGTACAAGTCTTTTTGTCCATTAACTCTTTGGGGTACAGACCCAGCAGTGCTATGGCTGGATCAAGGGGTAGACATTCTTTTATCGCCCTTTGGGCATAGTTCCAAATTGCCCTCCAGGACAGTTGGATCAGTTCACAACTCCACCAGCAATGAATTAATGTCCCTACTTTGCCACATCCCCTCCAGCATTCATTACTTTCCTTGGCTATCATGTTAGTCAATCTGCTTGGTGTGAGGTGATACCTCAGAGTTGTTTTGATTTGCATCTCTCTGATTATAAGAGATTTATAACACTTCTTCATGTGCTTATTAATAGTTTTGATTTCTTTATCTGAGAACTGCCTATCCATGTCCCTTGCCCATTTATCAATTGGAGAATGGCTTGATTTTTTGTATAATTGATTTAGCTCTTTATAAATTTGAGTAATTAAACCTTTGTCAGAGGTTTCTATGAAGATTTTTTCCCAATTTGTTGTTTCCCTTCTGATTTTAGTTACACTGGTTTTGTTTGTACTAAATAAAGCTTTTTAATTTAATGTAGTCAAAATTATTTATTTTACATTTTGTGATTCTTTCTATGTCTTGCTTGGTTTTAAAGTCTTTGCCCTCCCAAAGGTCTGACATGTATACTATTCTGTGTTTACCCAATTTACTTATGGTTTCCTTCTTTATGTTTAAGTCTTTCACCCATTTTGAATTTATCTTGGTGTAGGGTGTGAGGTGTTGATCCAAACCTAATCTCTCCCACACTGTCTCCCAGTTTTCCCAGCAGTTTTTATCGAATAGTGGATTTTTGTCCCAAAAGCTGGGATCTTTGGGTTTATTGTATACTGTCTTGCTGAGGTCACTTTCCCCCAGTCTATTCCACTGATCTTCCTTTTTGTCTCTTAGCCAGTACCAAATTATTTTGATGACTGCTGCTTTGTAATATAGTTTAAGGTCTGGGACTGCAAGGCCCCCATCATATGTGTTTTTTTTCATTATTTCCCTGGATATCCTTGATCTTTTGTTATTCCAGATGAATTTTGCTATGGTTTTTTTCTAAATCAGTAAAGAAATATTTTGGAAATTCCATGGGTATGGCACTAAATAGATAAATAAGTTTTGGTAGGATGGTCATTTTTATTATATTGGCTCATCCTATCCATGAGCAGTTAATATTTTTCCATTTGTTCAAGTCTAGTTTTAGTTGTGTGGAGAGTGTTTTGTAGTTGTGTTCATATGGTTCCTGTGTTTGTCTCCGGAGATAGATTCCTAGGTATTTTATTTTGTCTAAGGTGATTTTGTTTTTCTTTTTTTTTTATTTTTGTTTTGTTTTTTTAAATATATTTTATTTGATCATTTCCAAGCATTATTCGTTAAAGACATAGATCATTTTCTTTTCCTCCCCCCCCCCACCCCCCATAGCCGACGTGTAAGTCCACTGGGCATTAGATGTTTTCTTGATTTGAACCCATTGCTTTGTTGATAGTATTTGCATTAGAGTGTTCATTTAGAGTCTATCCTCTGTCATGTCCCCTCAACCTCTGTATTCAGGCAGTTGCTTTTTCTCGGTGTTTCCACTCCCATAGTTTATCCTTTGCTTATGAATGGTGTTTTTTTCTCCTGGATTCCTGTAAGTTGTTCAGGGACATTACACCGCCACTAATGGAGAAGTCCATTACGCTCGATTATACCACAGTGTATTAGTCTCTGTGTACAATGTTCTCCTGGTTCTGCTCCTCTCACTCTGCATCACTTCCTGGAGGTTGTTCCAGTCTCCATGGAACTTCTCCACTTTATTATTCCTTTTAGCACAATAGTACTCCATCACCAACATATACCACAGTTTGTTCAGCCATTCCCCAATTGATGGGCATCCCCTCATTTTCCAGTTTTGGGCCACCACAAAGAGCGCAGCTATGAATATTTTTGTACAAGTCTTTGTGTCCATTATCTCTTTGGGGTACAGACCCAGCAGTGCTATGGCTGGGTCAAAGGGTAGATATTCTTTTAGCACCCTTTGGGCATAGTTCCAAATTGCCCTCCAGAATGGTTGGATCAGTTCACAGCTCCACCAGCAATGAATTAATGTCCCTATTTTGCCACATCCCCTCCAGCATTCATTACTTTCCTTTGCTGTTATGTTAGCCAATCTGCTAGGTGTGAGGTGATACCGCAGAGTTGTTTTGATTTGCATCTCTCTGATTATAAGAGATGTAGAACACTTCTTCATGTGCTTGTTAATAGTTTTGATTTCTTTATCTGAGAACTGCCTATCCATTTCCCTTGCCCATTTATCAATTGGAGAATGGCTTGATTTTTTGTACAATTGATTTAGCTCATTATAAATATGAGTAATTAAACCTTTGTCAGAGGTTTCTATGAAGATTTTTTCCCAATTTGTTGTTTCCCTTCTGATTTTAGTTATATTGGTTTTGTTTGTACAAAAGCTTTTTAGTTTGATGTAGTCAAAATTATTTATTTTACATTTTGTGATTCTTTCTATATCTTGCTTGGTTTTAAAGCCCTTCCCCTCCCAAAGGTCTGACATGTATACTATTCTGTGTTTACCCAATTTACTTATGGTTTCCTTCTTTATGTTTAAGTCACTCACCCATTTTGAATTTATCTTGGTGTAGGGTGTGAGGTGTTGATCTATTCCTAGTCTCTCCCACACTGTCTTCCAATTTTCCCAGCAGTTTTTATCGAATAGTGGATTTTTGTCCCAAAAGCTGGGATCTTTGGGTTTATCGTATACTGTCTTGCTGAGGTCGCTTTCCCCCAGTCTATTCCACTGATCTTCCTTTCTGTTTCTTAGCCAGTACCAAATTGTTTTGATGACTGCTGCTTTGTAATATAGTTTTAGGTCAGGGACTGCAAGGCCCCCATCATATGTGGTTTTTTTCATTATTTCCCTGGATATCCTTGATCTTTTGTTCTTCCAAATGAACTTTGTTATGGTTTTTTCTAAATCAGTGAAGAAGTATTTTGGTAGTTCAATGGGTATGGCACTAAATAGATAAATAAGTTTGGGTAGGATGGTCATTTTTATTATATTGGCTCGTCCTATCCATGAGCAGTTAATGTTTTTCCATTTGTTCAAGTCTAGTTTTAGTTTTGTGGCGAGTGTTTTGTAGTTGTGTTCATATAGTTCCTGTGTTTGTCTTGGGAGGTAGATTCCTAGGTATTTTATTTTGTCTAAGGTGATTTTGAATGGGATTTCTCTTTCTAGTTCTTGCTGCTGAGCTGTGTTGGAGATATATAGAAAAGCTGATGATTTATGTGGGTTTATTTTGTATCCTGCAACTTTGCTAAAGTTGTTGTTTATTTCAATTAGCTTTTTGGTTGAATCTCTAGGATTCTTTAAGTAGACCATCATGTCATCTGCAAAGAGTGATAACTTGGTCTCCTCCTTGCCTATTTTGATGCTTTCAATTTCTTTTTCTTCTCTAATTGCTACTGCTAGTGTTTCTAGTACAATGTCAAATAGTAGAGGTGATAATGGGCATCCTTGTTTCACTCCTGATCTTATTGGGAATGCATCTAGTTTATCCCCATTGCAGATGATATTAGCTGATGGTTTTAGATATATACTGTTTATTATTTTTAGGAACGACCCTTCTATTCCTATGCTTTCTAGTGTTTTTAGTAGGAATGGGTGTTGTATTTTATCAAAGGCTTTTTCTGAGTCTATTGAGATAATCATGTGGTTCTTGTTGGTTTGCTTGTTGATGTGGTCAATTATGTGGATGGTTTTCCTAATATTGAACCAGCCCTGCATCCCTGGTATAAATCCTACTTGATTATGGTGGATGACCCTTCTGATCACTTGCTGGAGTCTTTTTGCTAGTATCCTGTTTAAGATTTTTGTGTCTATATTTATTAGAGAGATTGGACTATAGTTTTCTTTCTCTGTTTTTGGCCTGCCTGGTTTTGGAATCAGTACCATGTTTGTGTCATAAAAGGAGTTTGGTAGAACTCCCTCTTTGCTTATTATGTCAAATAGTTTGTATAGTATTGGGATTAACTATTCTCTGAATGTTTGATAGAATTCACTGGTGAATCCATCAGGCCCTGGGGATTTTTTCTTAGGAAGTTCTTTGATGGCTTGTTGGATTTCATTTTCTGATATGGGATTATTTAAGAATTCTATTTCTTCTTCTGTGAGTTTAGGCAATTTGTATTTTTGTATATACTCATCCATATCACCTAGATTGGTGTATGTATTGCCATATAATTGGGCAAAGTAATTTTTAATGATTGCCTTAATTTCCTTTTCATTGGAGGTGATGTCCCCCTTTTCATCTTTGATGCTGTTAATTTGCTTTTCTTCCTTCCTTTTTTAAATTAGATTGACCAGTACTTTGTCTATTTTGTTTGTTTTTTCAAAGTACCAGCTTCTTGTCTTATTTATTAAGTCAATAATTCTATCACTTTCAATTTTATTAATTTCTCCCTTAATTTTTAGGATTTCTAGTTTGGTTTTCTGCTGGGGGATTTTAATTTTATCGTTCTTGAGTTTTTTATTTGCATTTCCAATTGATTGACCTCTGCTCTCCCTAGTTTGTTGATATATGCACTCAGGGATATGAATTTACCTCTGATTACTGCTTTGGCTTCATCCCAAAAGGTTTGAAAGGATGTCTCGCCATTGTCATTTTCCTCGATGAAATTGTTAATTGTTTCTATGATTTCTTCTCTAACTAAATGATTTTGGAGTATCATATTGTTTAATTTCCAATTAGTTTTTGATTTGGTTTTCCATGTACCATTACTGAACATTATTTTTATTGCCTTGTGATCTGAAAAGGCTACATTTATTATTTCTACTTTTCTGCATTTTTGTGCCATATTTCTGTGACCTAATGTATGGTTAATCTTTGTGAATGTGCCATGTGGTGCTGAGAAGAAGGTGTATTCCTTTTTATCCCTATTAATTTTTCTCCATATGTCTATTAATTCTAATTTTTCTAAGATTTCATTCACTTCTTTTACCTCTTTCTTATTTATTTTTTGATTTGATTTATCTAAATTTGATAATGGTTGGTTCAAGTCTCCCACTAATATGGTTTTACTGTCTATTTCTTCCTTCAATTCTCCTAGGTTCTCCATTAGAAATTTGGGTGCTATATTATTTGGTGCATACATGTTGATTAGTGATCTTTCCTCATTATCTAAAGTCCCTTTTAACAAAATATAATTACCTTCCCTATCCCTTTTGATCAGGTCTATTTTTGTTTTGGCTTTATCAGATATCATGATTACCACTCCTGCCTTCTTTCTGTCAGTTGAGGCCCAGAAGGTCTTACTCCATCCTTTAATTCTGACCTTGTGGGTATCAACCTGCCTCATGTGTGTTTCTTGAAGACAACATATGGTAGGGTTTTGGATTCTAATCCATTCTTCTATTCGTCTACGTTTTATGGGTGAGTTCATCCCATTCACGTTCAAAGTTATGATTGTCATTTGTGGACTCCCTGGAATTTTGATATCCTTCCCTAATTCTAACCTTTTCTTCTTCAGCTCTACCTTTTAGTCCAGTGATTTACTTTAAATAAGTCCCCCTTGTCCCCTCCCTTGATATATTTCTGTTTTGTTCCCTCCCCTTCCCCCCCTCTCTATCCCTCCCATTTTGTTTTCCCTTCCCCCCTTGGTTTTCCCTTCTCCCTACCCTTGTTGGGTAAGATAGAATTCAAGATCCCAATGGATCTGGGTGTTTTTCCCTCTCAGAGTTGATTTCCCTGAGATTAAGGTTTAAGTAAAAATTCTCTTCCTCTCCTTCTTATAGGAGTTTCCTTCCCCTCCCCCTTCCCATGTGAATCTTTGTGTGAGAAAGATTATTCTATTTGGTCTTTCTTTTTCCCCTATTTACACATTACATTTTCCCCACATGTTAGTATACATAGATTGATATAAATGTAGTCCTTATAGAAGAGAGTTTGAGTAAAAGAAGAAGATAACATTTTTCTCCTTTTCCCTTTCCTTCATATTTACCTTTTCAGGTATTCCATGCTCTTTGTTTTTCGATATCAAACTTTCCACAGATCTCTGTTCTTTTCTTTGCAAAAACTTGGAAATCTTCTCTTTTGTTGAATGCCCATACTTTCCCTTGGAAGTATATAGTCAGTTTTGCTGGGTAGCTGATTCTTGGTTGAAGACCCAGCTCTCTTGCCTTTCTGAAGATCATGTTCCATGCCTTACGATCATTCAGAGTAGAAATTGCAAGGTCTTGTGTGACCCTGATTGGCATTCCTTTATATCTAAATTGTCTTTTTCTGACTTCTTGTAGGATTTTTTCTTTTGTTTGAGAACTTTGGAATTTGCCAATTACATTCCTGGGAGTTGTCTTTTGGGGGTTTAGTGTAGAGGGTGTTCTGTGAGCTCTGTCAGTGGCTGTATTGCCCCCTTGTTCTAGAATCTCTGGGCAATTTTCTTTTATTATATCTTGTATTACAATGTCGAGTTTGCTGTTTATTTCTGGCTTTTCTGGAAGTCCAATTATTCTTAAATTATCTCTTCTCCCTCCATTTTCCAAATCTGTCACCTTGTCAGTGAGATATTTTATGTTCTCTTCTAATTTCTTGGCCTTTTGGCTTTGCTTTATTAGTTCTTGCTTTAAAGCCTGGTTTTCCTTTTCACTTTGGTCAAACTGGTTTTGTAGATGTGTGAATTTCTTTTGCATTATTTCCCATTTTTCTTCCCAGAAGGCTTCCATCTTTTTGATCATTTCTGATTCATAATCTTCATGGGTTTGTGGAGAGTTTCCATTTTTTTGGAAGGTTTCAGAGCATTTGCTTGTGTTTCCTCTTCTATCTCCTCTGTGTTTTGTATTTTTGCTCCATAAAATGTGTCCAAAGTCGCCCCCTTGTTCTTGTTTTTTTTTTTTTTTTGGAATTTTGGTTTTTTTGTGCTTCTGTGGAGTTTGCCATCTCTATCTGAATGGGGAGGATTAGCTTTTCTTATCTCTGTCTGGCGTTCAGAGGTTTTAGCCCTAGGCAGATTGTCCGTTCTATGGCTTGGCCCTTGTTTCTGTGCAAGAGCCAGCACCCTGAGGGGGGAGGGGCCGCGGCTTCCCGGAGCTCTGAGGGCTGGTGATAGGATTAACCTCAGACTGAGTATGCCCTCAGGGAAGGACTTTCAGTGAGACTCAGATGGAAGGATCTGGTCAGGGGGCTACAGGCTCCTCCTGTCTCTCTCTGTTTCCCTGCTGTCTGGGTGCCCCCTCGACTGGGTCAGGTTGTTTTCAGGATTTGGCCTTCAGCTCCGAGGCCCTTTTGCCAGCCCTGAGGTTCCTGCTGCTGCCTCGAACTTAGCATTCTGGGTTGGGGGGGATGGATCCTGGGACCTTCCCTTTGCCTTCCCCTTAGATCCGAGTGATCTTGGGCTCCAACTCTTGGGGGGCCGTACCTTTTGATCCAGGTCAAGGAGGAGTGTTTTCGGGGTCTATTCTGCTGTTTGTTTTGAATTTCGATGCCCTAGGAGCATTCCATTTGAGATTTGTAAGGAAGGGTTTCTGGAGCTCCAAACTTTAGCTTTCTCCAAGCTGCCATCTTGACCGGAAGTTGATCTAGAACATTATTAAGAAATCTAGATTGTTCTGGTGGAAGTAAATTAAACTGAAGAGTTTTACAGGAGCTCTTTTTGACTTCCTGCTTTATAAAAACACCTTGGTAGGAACATTTCTTTGTTTCTCTACCTTTAACACACCATTCTTTATAATATAAATATTTAAAAAAACATCCATTCAGAAATCACTAGTTATTAAAATTATTTCTGAAGACCCCTTAGAATTACCATTTAAATTCTTAGACTATTAAATTCTTCAAAGGTTACATACAATTTAACCAGTTTTGTTGAAATCCATCCACCATCATCTATGTGACAATTAACAAAGGCAAAAACATAAAACAACAACCAGAAAAGGTTTTTTTAAGGCAACAGTGATCTTCAATGGATCTAGGTTTGGACAAGATGTTCATGGGGTTATATAATATTTTGTTCTTCAGCAGAATTAAAAGTACAACTGAAAGATCAATATAGGCAAAACATAGTAGCTTAAAATAATTCAGTATTACAGAAAGATATTGATTAGATGAATACAGATAAACTTAAAATTTAAACTTTAAAGCAATCAGTAAATTCAATAATATAAACAGATGAGAAGTGTGGAAAGGAAAACTGAAGCAAGTTTTGGATTTTCTGCCACTCAGGTGGAACAAACAGCACTTGGAATGCTAGAGAGAAGATATTGACCACCATAATTGTCAACTTGTGGGGGGAGGGGACCTTGGAGAGTGACAGTTGGTCTCATTGCTCTCTTTCCTGGTCCTGGCCCTTGGAGTGGAAGGAGCACTCTCTTTCTTTCTCGGGATAGAAGTACTTCTATTCCTGGATATTTCCCAACTGTGTGCACTACCTGGATTCCTGTGATCATGTCACTGGACAAAAATGAACAAAAGGATTTAAGGGGAGTCGTTTGAACCGCTATAAGGCCAGTCTTTAGGGGCATCAGCCTGAAGAGACAGGCCCAACCAGCCCTTAAGGTCAGAACCTTTTATTCCTCTTGCTGTCTACTGCTAAAGACTTTGAACTTAAGAAAACTAGCTCAGATCAGCATAGACAGGAATAAAAGAAATCCTCCACCAGCCTGCGAGGTCTGACCTCAGCTCCAAAGCTGAGAGAGATTCAAACCCAATCTAGGGAAATCCAGATACCCTTTTCTCTGATATCTTCCCAATGCAAACTTATTATTAAATTCATCTTGAGTTAAATAACCTGCAGTCAGATAAGTGGACTCTCATTTCAGGGGGACATAGAGGGAGCTGAACCTAAGGACAGCCACTCAACCATAAATGGTCCTTATTGGACCCCTACTGGGTGATCTTGGTCTGGGGAGAGGCTTGTCCTTCAGGAGGGTCCATGCTTACCTGCTCTGGGGAATCTTCAACATCAATCAGTAGAAAAGCCATCCCCTCGGGCTATCATAGTTGACCTATTTCTTGGGAATCCCATTTTTCAACAATAGCCTCTCAGCATGGAGTACCTATTTCCTTTTATCTCACCAGCAGCCATATTCCCTTTGTCCCTTCAACTCCTCCATTCCCTGTTACAAAACCTTCCTCATCCCCTATCCCTCTTCAATCCTCTACAATTCCTTTAAATATTACAGAAGGTACAGGCAGGCAGTGCAGTCAAAATCCTTTTTCACTAATCCCAATAGACTTGTTCACTATTAGAGGAGGAGAATAAACTCAAAATAGTTAGTAATAAACTTCCAAATCTCTTTTAAAGTTTCCTTCCCCTCCCCCAGTATTTATCAACCATTTGCATTTCTTTTGTCTGAAGTTCATCATAGTGAGGGAGAGTTCTTCACTGAATATAGTATAGAGGGATTTCAAATTGGAGGTATTGTGTAGGAAGATGAATCTCCCCTCTGAATTTCAGGATTATTCAAGCTAAAAGCAAGGATACTTGTACCTAGGCACAGTAGTAAGAAAAGACACTCCAAAACTTTGAACTGCTTGAGATAGGTAATTCACTGCTCTTTCATAGAGTGAGCCATGCTTTATAACAAGTTCAGTACTTAAATAAAAGTTAAACAAAAAGAGACCCTGATTGAGGTTTTTAAGAGCTATTCTTCTGTGCTCTCTTCCCTAACAGCAAAACTTCAAGGGACAACAATAACATATTTGCATATGAAAGAATGGTGTTTTAAGTCCATAGAGAGAAGGAAAAAACAGGTTTATTTCCCCAAACTGACTTTAAATCCACTGATTTGGACTCCCTGCCCTCCCTGTGAAAAACCTTGAATAACAGCCTTCTAAACTAGGAGTCCAGGGTCAGCTTTAAAAAATCTAATTAAAAATTAGATTTCATTTCTTCATGCTAAAAAATGACTATGGCAGGCTAGAAAAACCCATGTGGAGTGTGGAAAGGCATTAGGGCAGAAACATATTTGTGTCATCCTATGAGTAAAGCTGAGATTGACAGGCTCTTGTGACAGGCCTGGTCTCAGCAAGAGGAGGTTCCAAGATGGGTGGAGAGTGGTGAAGAATGATGGCTCAAGCAGATGGATGGGAGAAGCAGCAGGCAGTGCAGATGGCAGGGTGGGGCAGGAGCACAGGCACACCCCAACCCTGGTCTCTTGTGGTAGGCTGTGACTGGGTACACTGACTATCTTTACTATAAGACTATCTGCTCAAAATTTTTTGAGAATACATAATCCCTATGTGGTTGCCAAATTGTAAATATTAAAATTAATAATCAATAACTAAGTATTATTTTTATAAAGTTTTATTAATAATAGCTAAATCAAAAGAACTGCCTGAACTCAGCCTGGTCTCAGGTCAAAAAGAGAATGTGGGAGGAATTTCAGCCAGTTAAATACCAATAATGTGATCTTGCCAACATGGAGATACAGGAGAAAGTATACAGAATTTTGGGAAATACTAAGGACTTCTGGGGAATGAAATCAAAGGTTCAAAATCTCCATTTATACAGATTCTAATCTATCACAGGGGTTTATGGGATGTTCAGGGAGGACAGCAATTCAGGGCTGCCTATCCACCTTTTGTATCCACCTTTGACCCAACTCTGGCTGGTGGCTCCAAGAAGCTGCAAGGAGAGGGGCTATAAATATTTTGGAACAAAAAAGGTTTTTTCCCTTTCTTCCTGATCTCCATGGGAAAAATCCCCAGAAATACCTGGTATACATAGTTATAGAATTCTCTGGGTGTAATTCCAAATTGCTCTTCAAATTGGTTGGATCAGTTCACAGCTCTACTACTAATAGTGTATTGGTGTCCCTATTTTTCCATGTCCCCTCTAATATTTTAGCCAAGATGGGTGTGAGATGATATCTCAGAATTTTTTTGGTTTGTGTTTCTAATTAGTAGTGATTTAGAGCATTTTTTCATATACCTATATACATATTTCACCTCATAATTGCCCTTCCATAGTTTCTGTACATATATTAATTGGAGGATGGCTCTTATCCTTATAAATTTGTTAGCGTTCTCTATAAATTTTAGATATGAGCCCTTAAAAACTCATGGTAATGCTCCCACACTCCCTATAATTTTTTCTCTATTTACATTCAAACTACCCAAAGAACCTGACCAAATTCTTGCCCCCACCATCTTACTTGGCAGCCTCATGTTCTTGTCCCCTACTGTGGAGCAGAGGAACAAAATTCAGCTGCCAGATCTTAATAATAGTAATTAAAAGACAAATGAAAAATCCCATATAAAAAGACATATGAAATATTCATTTCTCTATGACATTAAAAAAAACTTGAACTCTTTTCAAAATGCTTAAATTTTCTTAATTTCTCTTTTTCTCTATACTTCAAGTGGTGTTGAAAAACACATGTTTCTTATTTCCTTCGTATTCTTCTTCTAAACCTTTCTTTACCTTGTCAGTTCCTATCCTATTCACATTTCAATCATATCTCAGACTATATTTACTCCATTGAATTTTCCTTTACAATTTTAAACATATTGTTGTTAAAACCAATGACTAGTAAGATTTTTTTTTACTTCCCCAAGCAACATGGTTAATTTCAACTTGGGTGACTTTTTTTTCCATTAGTTTTTATTCATAAGAACTATATTCTACTGTGCCTTGATTAGTTACAGTTGTCAACTAGAAAAAACACAGAACTATGTTTTTTTTTAATAGCAATGGGTATAGTCTTTTGTCAAAAGCATTTCCTGCATCTATTGAGATAATAATATGATTTCTGTTGGTTTTATTTTGATATGGTCAATTATACTGATAGTTTTCTTTTTTGGTATGAAACCCATCTGGTCATAGTGAATGATCCTTGTGATATAGTGCTGTAATCTCCTTGTTAGTATTTTATTGAAAAGTTTTTCTTGTTTTTTCCCAGCTTGCCTTAGGTGGTAGCATTATGTCTCACTGAAAGTTCTCCACTTCCAGACATGGGTCTCTGGGCTTCTTGTTTTGAAAATGAAGCAGTAGGCACAATGGAAAAGGTAAAGATCTTCCCTAAAGATGATCCCAGCAAGCCCATCCACCTGACAGCCTCTCTGGGCTATAAGGCAGGCATGACCAACTGTAAGGATAGGGGATAAGGAATAGGAAAAAATGCAAAGATTGTCTCTAAGAGGAGAGAAGAGAATTTAGCCACAAACCCTGGGAGAAGATTCTAGAAGGGGAAGCTTTGTGGAGGAGGTTTTGGGAGTTAACTGGGAAAAACAGTCACCCCTGGAACTGTCTTCTCTCTGAGCTGGAAGGGAGAATAGTTGCTCCATCAACTCCTGGGAACTAACTAGTTTTGTGGAAAAACTAAGAAGTTCTTAGGTCTGGAAGAATACCTGGGAGGAGATCTGTGTTTCCCTGAAGTGCTGTGACAATTTGGCTAAGGTAAACCAAAGGGCTTTATATTGGGTCTTTGGGTTTTACTTAGGAAGCCAACCCCAGGCTTGGGGAAGGACTCAGTCCACTTGTGAGTCCTGTCTTCTCAGCTTTTTAGAGACAATCTGGAATATTTAGTTTAGCAAGGTAGTCAGATGGGTTTTGGGTTCAGATAAATCAGGGATCTGTTAAGAAGGACTTGAGAAGACCAGAAGAGCATCCCAGTGAGGAGACTGTAGAAAAGTGGGTGGAAATTGAGCTTTTTAGAGACAGGGACCCTGTGGAGTTTATCTATCAGGTTTCCCTAACCTTTCCTATAGTCTCAAGGGTTTTTGTGCTTTGTTGGCCCTGGAAAATCCCTAGTTGGGTTTCTCCATCATCAATCCATCTAGGTCCTTTTCAATCAATATAATTCCTTTGGGAGGTAGTTTTCTTTTTCACAACATAGTTCAAGAGGTGGATAGACCTGGATCAAAGGTGAACAAGGAGGAAGTTGTTGAAGCTATCACCATTGTGGAGATGCCCCCTTCCCCCATGGTCATTGTGGGCATCATAGACTATATACAAACTTTTAGAGGCCTCCAGATCTTCAAAACTATCTTTGCCAAGTACATCAGTGATGAGTGTAAGAGGTGATTCTATAAGAACTGGCATAAATCCAAGTAGAAGGCTTTCACTAAGTACTGCAAAAAATGGCAGGATGATGATGACAAGAAGCAGCTAGAGAAAGACTTCAAGAGCATGAAGAAACATTGCCAAGTCATCTGAGTCATTGTTCACACCCAGATGTAGCTGCTCTCTCTGAAACAAAAGAAGTCTCAGCTGATAGAGATCAAGGTGAACTGTAACAGCATGCTTGAGAAACTGGACTGGGCCCACAAGAAGCTGCAACAGCAGGTGCCTGTGTCCATCATGTTTGGGCAAGATGAGATGATTGATGTCATTGGTATGACCAAGGGCAAGTATTACAAAGGTGTCACTAGCCACTGGCATACAAAGAAACTGTCCTGAAAAACTCACTGAGGCCTGCATAAAGTGGCATGTGTTGGAGCTTGGCATCCTACCCATGTGGCCTTCTCTGCGACTCAAGCTGGTCAGAAGGGCTACCACCATTGCATTGAGACCAACAAAAAGATCTGTAACATTGGTCAGGGCTCCCAGATCAAGGATGACAAGCTGATCAAAAACATTGCATCAATTGATTATGACCTGTCTGACAAGAACATCAACTCTCTGGGAGGCTTTGTACACTATGGTAAAGTGACCAATGACTATCATGCTCAAAGGTTGTATTGTTGGGACCAAGAAGCATGTCCTCACCCTGCGAAAGTCTCTGCTGGTACAGACTAAGTGTCGTGCCCTTGAGAAGATTGACTTGAAGTTTATTGATACCACCTCCAAATTTGGCCATGGTCACTTCCAGATTGTGAAGAAGAAGAAAACTTTCATGGGACCACTCAAAAAGGACCATGTGGTTACAGAAGTTGCTTAATATTTCCAGACTAATTCAGAGCTGGTGGATTTTCAATAAATTGAAATTATTTCCCCTCCACCCCAAAACTTTTGCTCAATATTAACCAGAGAGAATAGTCTATAGGTTTCTTTCTCTGTTTTTGCTTTTTCTGGTTTACATATCAGCATCATATTTGTGTCACAAAAAGAATTTGATAGGACTCCTTCTTTGCCCATATTCCCAAATAACATATAGTATTGGGATTGTTCTTTAAATGTTTGATAGAATTCGCTTTTTATTGGGGAGTTCATTGATGGCTTTTTCAATTTCTTTTTTCTAATATGGGGTCATTTAAGTAGTTTTGTAATATTAATCAATTTCATTTAGTTTATCAAATTTATTGTCATATAATTTAGTAAAACAACTCTAAATAATTGCTTTAATTTCCTCTTTATTGGTAGTGAATTCTCTCTTTCATTTTTGATAATAGTAATTTGATTTTCTTCTTTCCTTTTTTAAATCAAATTAACCAATGGTTTAGCTATTTGACTGAATATACTCCCCTCATAAAATCAGATTTTAGCTTTATTTACTAGTTCAGTGGTTTCTCACTTCCAATTTTATTGATCTCACTTTTGATTTTCAGGATTTCCAATTTAGTATTTAACTAGGAATTAAAGAAAAGTTTTCCCTCTAGCTTTTTTAGTTGCATACCCAATTCATTGATCTGGTCTTTCTCTAATTTGCTGATGTTACTGTTTGGTGATACAAATTTTTCCATAAGTACTGCTTTGGCAATATCCCATACATTTTGGTATATTGTCATTGTTGTCATTCTTTTCAGTGAAATTACTGATTGTTTCTATTATTTGTTCTTTGACCCATTTATTCTTTTTTTATTTGATCCACTTATTATATAGAATTAGATTATTGGGTTTCCAATTAATTTTTAACTTTTCTTTCCCTTGACCCTTTATTGAACATAATTTTAATATTTCTGCTTTTCTGCATTTGTCTGTAATGTTTTTATGCCCTAATACATGGATAGTTTTTGTGTAGGTCCATGTACTACTGAGAAAAAAATTCTCTTCTATTTCCATACTGTTTTCTCCAGTGTTCTACCATATCTATTTTTTCTAAAATTCTACTCACCTCTTTAACTTCTTGTTTATTTTTTCCTTAGATTTATCTAGTTCTGAAAGGGGAAAATTGAGATCCCAAACTAGTATGTTTTTATTATCCATTTACTCCTGTAAGTCATTTAATTTCTCCTTTGTTGGATAGACAATGGATGCTATACCATTTGGAGCATATATATTTGGTATTGTTATTATTACTTCAATCTCTATTGTGCTTTTTAGCAAGATATAATTTCTCTCATCTGTTTTAATTAGAACTATTTTTTCTTAAACTTTGTCTGAGAGCATGATTGCTATTCTTACCTTTTTTTTACTTCAGTCAAAGCATAATAGATTCTGCTCTGTCCCTTTACCTTTACCCTGCTTCAAATGTGTTTCTTGTAGGCAGCATATTGGAGGATTCTGGCTTTTGATTCATTTTGCTATCTGATTCTGTTTTATGGATGATTTTACCCCATTCACATTTATAACTGTGTATTTTCTTTCATCTTATATTTATCCTGTTTATTCTTTGCTTTCTTTCTTTTTTTTACTTTCTTCCTCCTAATAGATGATTTACTTTTGAGCACTGCCTCCCAAAACCTGTTGTATCCTCATTTCTTTTTTTACTTTCCTATAGAGTTATATAGATTTCCATATCCAACTGAGTGTCTATGTTATTTCCTCTTCTTTGAGACAAATCTTATGGAAGGTTCAAATATTGCCAGCAACCCCCTCATCTTCCCTTCTATTGTAATAGTTCTTTCAAATTCCTTTTGAGATAATTTACTCTACTCTGTCTCTCTTCCTCCATCTCCCAATGTAGTTCTCTTTCTTATTTTTAATTTCTGAGGGTAATTAATTTACATTGTAATTAATTTATACCCACATCCTCCCTATGTGTATTCCTTCTAATTGTGCTAATATTGATGAAGTTCTCAAAAATTCCAAGTATTATCTTTCCATGAAGATTATAAAAAGTCAGTCCATATTGAATCCCTTATGATTTCTCTTTTCTGTTTACGTTCTTATGCTTCTCTTGAATCTTCTGTTTGAATGTCAAAATGTTAATATAGTTCTGGTCTTTTCATTAGAAATGTTTGAAAATTCTTAATTTCATTAAATGATCCTCCCCCACCCCAAAGACATATACTCATCTTTGTTGGATAGGTAATTCTCAATTGTAATTCTATTTCTTGTTTGCCCTCCAGAATATCATATTCCAGGTCCTCTTATTCTTTAAGGTGAAAGCAACTAAATCCTTCATTATCTTTACTATGGTTGAATGATATTTAAATTGTTTCTTTCCACCTACTTGTATTTTCTCTTTAACCAGAGAGCTCTGGAATTTGATTATAATATTCCTGTGATTTTTCATTTGGGAATCTCTTTCTGGAGGTGATTGGTAGATTCTTTCAATTTCTATTTTACCCTCTGATTCTAGGATATCAGGGCAATTTTCCTTGATAATTTTTTGAAATACAATGTCTACTTTCTTTTTTTTTTTTGATCATGACTTTCAGGTAGTCCAATAGTTTTTAATCCCTCCCTTCTTCCCTTTCCCCCCCTGGAGCTGGCAAGCAATTCAATATGGGTTATACATGTATTCTCATGAAAAACATATTTCCATATCATTAATTTTTGTAAATGAATAGCCAAATTCTACTTTTTCAAAATAGAAAATCTCCAGGGAATTTTTGCATATCTTTCCCCATTTTTTTGTGCTTCCTTTACCAAGCTGTTGACTCTTATTTCTCCCATTACTCTCATTTCTTTTCCCAATTTTTCTTCTCTCTTATTTTATTTTTAAAGTCCTTTTTTACCATAAGTTCTTTTTGGGCCTGACTCCAATTTACATTTTTCTTTGAGGTTTCACTTGCAGCCATTTTGACTGTTCTATTCTATTTTGTGTCATGATCCTTCCTGTCACCGTAATAACTTGCTGTAGTCAGACTCTTAAAATTTTTTTTTGCTTATTTTTTCTAGTGTCCACTGAATATTAAAGTTACGTTCTGTTCCTGAGTTAGAGAAGCCACTGTCCCAACCTTCTTCATGTGGAGTTTGGGGTTTTGTTTCTAGCCAGTAAGAGCCTCAGGGTCTAGTTGCTGGCTTGAATTTGTCAAGGTTCTTGATGCTGGCTTATTGGGGTGGTTCTAAGCTGCTGGTTTGAATAATGAGAGACCTCTTGGCTTCTTGGAGTAGGGTCTTACTGCTGGCTTGCCATGGGGGAGGAATCTCTTTTCCTCTTTTCTGACTTGCTCTGAAAGTGAAGCCTCCCAATTGGTTTGCCCTGAAATGGGGGGGGATCATTGCTAGCCTGGGTAGAATGGGGTCTTGTCTGTGGCCTGCACTGGGGCTGAGAGGCCCTGCTGTAGGACTGTGTGCAGTTGAGACATCACTACTAACCTCCACTTGGTCCAGCGTGTTGCTAGCTTGCTTTCTTTGAGGCTTCTTAGCTGGGGAGTTGGAGGCAGGGTCTCACCCTTCCCCATCTTTCATGCTTCTCTCATGACTCAGGATGCTTGCTCAGGATTGAGATCCTCTCTTACTTCTGGGAGACAAAACTTCTGCTGATACCCTGAGATTTTTTAGTTTGGAGAACTGTTTCATTGCTCCAAAATTCCAAAAGAAGCTTTGTTTTAAAGTGATGTGGAGGGGAATTTGGGAGAGATCAGGCAAGTTCCTTCTTCATTCTGCCATCTTGGCAGTGGAAGTTGATAGCTAATGCTTTGGATAACAAAATGAGGATAACTATAAATCTTGGTAGGATAGAATTATGGACCATATCTAACAAGATGAAGTTTAATACAGACAACCATCATATTTTGCACTTGAGTGGAAAAAAAATCTATTGTATAAGCACAGGGTAGAGGAGGGCTTTTTAGAAAAAGGTCTGTGGGTTTTAGTGGATTACATGCTCAAGAAGAATATAAAAAGTGATATGGCAGTCAAAAACAGGTTAATTTTTGGTTTCACATTAGAGATTTAATGCCCTATGGAAGCAATAGTTCTGCTGTTTTTTTCAGTCAATTAACATTTAACATTGGTGGTTTTCCTTCAAACTTGAATAGGCCCCAAATGACACCACTGGGTCAGGGTCAATGTACACTGTGTCTGACTGTGACTGATTAGACCAGTATGAGCTTGGAAGGTTCTGCCACAGGTTGGGAACAAATAGTCTATATGAATATTTGCGATGGAGATGTCTCTAAATTTGTGCATCTTATGTTTCTTTTGAACTACTAAAATTCTGCTTTGCTCATAGAGCACAATGCCTTCTTTGAGGTGGGCAGGCCATGGAGGACAGTCCTGTGCCAATGTCTCCCCTGTCTTACAATCAATACCAAGTTTTTTTTCAGAGAAACTTTAATAATGTCCTCGTAGTGCTTATTCTTCTGACCTCTGGTGACTACGTGCCTTGTGAGTTCTCTGCTAGATAGTATTTTAGGTAAACATAAGTTTATCAGTCAAATAACAAGGCCAGCCCATGAAAATTGTGCTCACTGAAGTAGAGATTTAATTCTGGGCAAGAAAGGACCTCATGGGGGCGGAGTCAAGATGGAGGCTTAGCAAGCAGCAAAAGTTCAGACCTTGTGGAAGACCCTTCCTTACCGATACAGACTGAATGCTCCCAGGGTGCTGAAACCCAACCTGAACAACAGGACAGAAGCGGGGAACCCTCCTTCTGGACTCAAATCAAAAGGTACGCCCCCCAAAAGCCGGAATCCGAGAATACTCAGGGCTAAGGGGAAGGCAGACAGTAGATCCCAGGACCCCTCCCCCACAACCCAGAGCGCTGAGCCCGCAGCAACAGCAGCAGGAACCTTTGAGCGGCCAAAGGTGCTGGCTTGGAGGGTCTACCTTGTAAGCAGTGTGGTGCCGGGCTCGGAGAATCCAGCTTGGACAGCAGGGAGGAAGCCAGGGAGAGAGGGGGCCAGGGCTGGGTCCCTCCATCAGGCTCCAGCCTCACTTTTGCCTTGGGGCATAACCAGATCAATCCAGCCAATTCAATCAGAACTCCTCAGAGTTTAGGGAGGAGGGCAAAGGCACTTGTGCACAGTGGAGAAACAGTTAGAGAGAACTGGAGAGAGCCTGGGCGGCCCAGCCTTCCAGGTGTTTTCAGAGCCTCAGCTTCATACTGCATACAGCCCAACCCACTTGAATTCAATCCAAGCAAAAGCCTCCAGAGGACAGGGAAGCTAACATTCTTCCCCTAGAGACTGTACCAAGAGATCTGACAAAGCTCCAAGAGGGGAGACTGACAGCCCCAAAACCAAGACAAAATGAGAGGAGCAAGAGCACAGCCAAATACGGGGAGCAAAGAAGGGGTAAACTCGAGCAAACAACAGAAAAAGAAGAAGGAAATTACAATAGACAGCTTCTGCACAGGTAATGAGCAAAGAGCGAATGAAACAGAGGGGGAGGGAACAGCAAAGGAAAAATCAGAAATCCCAGCGAATTGGATACAGGCTTTGGAAGAACTCAAAATGCAATTCAAAACACAATTAAGAGAGGCTGAAGACAATTGGGAAAAGAACTTAAAAACTAAGATAAGTCATCTAGAAACAGAAAATAGTGTCTTGAAAGCCAAAATCAACCAGCTGGAAAATGAGGCAAAGGAGATGAAAGATGACCTCCAAAGAAAATCCGACCAAAAGGAAAAGGACGATCAAAAAACTAAGGATGAAATCCAGTCTTTAAGAACCAGAATACAACAATTAGAATCGAGCGACATCACAAGGCAGCAGGACTCTATAAAACAAAACCAAAAGAATGAAAAAATTGAGGAAAATATGAAGCATCTCATTCACAAAACAGAGGATTTAGAAAATCATTCAAGGAGAGACAATTTAAGAATTATTGGCCTAACAGAAGACTATGACAAAAGAAAAAGCCTGGACATTATATTACAGGAAATTATTAAAGAAAACTGCCCCGAAATCCTTGAACAAGAGGGAAAAGTGGAGACTGATAGAATCCACAGATCACCTCCTGTACTTAATCCCCAACTGACAACACCCAGGAATGTTATAGCCAAATTCAAGGACTATCAGACCAAAGAAAATATATTACAAGCTGCCAAGAAGAAGTCATTCAGATACCAAGGAACCACAGAGAGGATAACTCAGGATCTGGCTGCATCCACACTGAAAAAAAGAAAGGCATGGAATACGATATTCCGGAAAGCAAGGGAACTAGGTCTACAACCAAGAATCAACTACCCAGCAAAACTGACTATATTCTTATAGGGAAAAGTATGGTCATTCAACAAAATAGAAGAATTCCAAGAATTCGTAAATAAAAGACCAGACCTGAACAGAAAATATGATGTCCAAGCAAGAGAATCATCAAAAGGTAATTTAAAAAAAGAGGGGAAAAGAGAAAAACAACAAAAAAATTTTTTTAAGAGACTCAATAAGTTAAAATGATATGTATCCCTATAAGAAAAGAGGTCATTGGTAACTCTTAAAAACTGTTGTTATTACCTGGGCAGCAAAAGGAAGTATACTTAGAGGGAACAGCAACAAACTGTATAGGATGAAAGGACAAGATATAAATAGGTATATAGATATATGTATGCATAAAATACATATGCATAAGTATGCATATATATATAACTAGAGCTTAAAATAGGTGAATATTAAAAGAAATGGGAAAAGAAACAAATGGGGGTGAATTTATATGTCATAAAGAAGCTCATGGTGGGAGGGGGGAGAACATCAATACACTGGAAGGGTAAAGAGGTCAGAGACAGGAAATACTCAACTTTTACGTGATTTGAAAGTGACTCAAAGAGGGAAAACAATCCAATCCATTGGGGGCAGAGAATAGATTTGCACCCTATAGGGGAGTAGAAGGGTAACAAACGGTCTGGTGGGGAGGGAAGCAGTACAAGAGAGGGAGGGAGTGGGGGGTTAATTTTAGAAAGACTATAAGGAAAATAAGGGGGGGATAAATAGGGAGGGGGTAGAAAGGGAAGTAAAATAAGGGTGGGAATAAGGGGGTCTGTTCAAAAGCAAACATTGGTGTAGAAGGAAATAGGGAAAGAAGAAAAGGCAGGAAAAGGAGCAGAAATTAAAATGCTGGGAAACACACAGCTAGTAATCATAACTCTGAATGTGAATGGAATGAACTCACCCATAAAAAGCAAGCGAATAACAGAGTGGATTAGAGTCCAAAACCCTACCATATGCTGTCTACAAGAAACACATATGAGAAAGGTAGACACACATAGGGTGAAAGTAAGAGGATGGAGCCAAATCTATTGGGCATCAACTGACAAAAAGAAGGCAGGAGTCACAATCATGATATCCGACAAAGCCAAAGTAAAAATAAATCTAGTTAAAAGAGATAGGGAAGGTAATTACATCCTGCTAAAAGGCAGTATAGACAATGAGGAAATATCTGTACTCAATATATATGCACCAAATGGCAGAGCATCCAAATTTCTAAAGGAGAAACTAGAGGAGCTCAAGGATGAAATAGATAGAAAAACTATACTAGTGGGAGATCTGAACCCTCCCCTATCTGAACTAGATAAATCAAACCAAAAAATAAATAAGAAAGAGGTAAGAGAAGTGAATGAAATCTTAGAAAATTAGAGTTAGTAGACATGTGGAGAAAAATAAATAGGGACAAAAAGGAATATACCTTCTTTTCGGCAGCACATGATACATTCACAAAAATTGACCATGTTTTAGGGCATAAAAACATTGCAAACAAGTGCAAAAGAGCAGAAATAATAAATGCAACTTTCTCAGATCACAATGCAATGAAAATAATAATTAGTATGGGAACATGGAGAGGTAAATCAAAAATTAAATGGAAATTAAATAACATGATTCTCCAAAACCAGTTAGTTAAAGAACAAATCATAGAAACAATTAATAACTTCATTGAAGAAAATGACAATGGTGAGACATCCTTTAAAAACCTATGGGATGCAGCCAAAGCAGTACTCAGGGGGAAATATATATCCTTGAGTTCATATATAAACAAATTAAGAAGGGCAGAGGTCAATGAATTGGGCATGCAAATTAAAAAACTAGAAAGCGAACAAATTAAAAATCCTCAGATGAAGATTAAATTAGAGATCCTAAAACTCAAAGGAGAAATTAATAAAATCGAAAGTCAAAGAACTATTGATTTAATAAATAAGACTAGAGGACTTCCGGTTAAGATGGCGGCTTAGAGAAAGCTGAAGTTCAGATCTCCGGAAAACCCTTCCCGACCGATCTCAAACTAGAAGCTCCTAAGGCGCTGAAATTCAAAACGATCAACAGCACAGAACCTGGGAACCCTCCTCCTGGACCTGGACCCGGTTCAAAAGGTACGGCTCCCCTTAAAAGCCAGAACCCGAGATCCCTCGGACCTCAGGGGTAGGAGCGCAGAGTCCAAGGCTCCCGGAAGCGGCAGCCGCGCCGGGCTCAGAGAGCAGGGTCTGAGGAACAACAACCCTCAGGGTCTTCTACCCAAGTCCCAGTCCGGGTGAAAGTTACTGCCTGGGGCTTCCGCTGCAAAGAGCCGGTTGGTCAAAGAGCCGGTCCGTCCGGGTGAAAGTTACTGCCTGGGGCCTCTGCTGCAAAGAGCCGGTAGGTCCGGGTGAAAGTTACTGCCTGGGGCCTCCGCTGCAGAGAGCTGGTCAAAACAACAGCAACCCTCAGGGCGGGCAAGACAGCCTCACGGGCTGGATCCTGCTATCCAAGTCTCAGTGAAAGTCTGTGCTCTCGGAGCTTGGGGAAGCGGCAGCCCATCCCCCCGCAGGGCAACGAAACAGCCTCACGGCCAGGGATTCTGAAGGCAACTTCCGGAAATCGAGCCAGGGGGAGAGTGTGGCCTCGTGGTCCGACCCTTCCATTCCAGTTCCAGTGAGGCATATTCAGTTTAACCCAGGGAACGCTCATAGAACCAACATCTGCCCAGGACTAAAGCCACTGATCACCAGACAAAGACAAGAAAAGCCAATCCTCCACGTTCAGAGATGACAAATTCCACAGAAGCACAGAAGCCCCAAAATACCAAGAAAAATAAGAAGAAAGGGGCGACTCTGGACACATTCTATGGAGCCAAAATACAAAATACAGAGCAGATAGAAGAAGATATACAAGAAAATTCTCCAAAATCTTCCAAAGGAAATAGAAACTCTCCACAAACCCATGAAGAATTTGAATCAGAAAGGACCAAAAAGATGGAAGCCCTCTGGGAGGAAAAGTGGGAAATGATGCAAAAGAAATTCACGCATCTACAAAACCAGTTTGACCAAACTGTAAAAGAAAACCAGGCTTTAAAGCAAGAACTAATAAAGCAAAGCCAAAACACCAAGAAATTAGAAGAGAACATAAAATATCTCACCGACAAGGTGATAGATCTGGAAAACAGGGGGAGAAGAGAAAATTTAAGAATAATTGGACTCCCAGAAAAGCCAGAAATAAACACCAAACTGGACATGGTGATACAAGATATAATCAAAGAAAATTGCCCAGAGATTCTAGAACAAGGGGGCAATACATCCACTGACAGAGCTCACAGAACACCTTCTACACTAAACCCCCAAAAGACAACTCCCAGGAATGTAATTGCCAAATTCCAAAGCTATCAAACAAAAGAAAAAATCCTACAGGAAGCCAGAAAAAGACAATTGAGATATAAAGGAATGCCAATCAGGGTCACACAAGACCTTGCAAGTTCTACGCTGAATGATCGTAAGGCATGGAACATGATCTTCAGAAAGGCAAGAGAGCTGGGTCTCCAACCAAGAATCAGCTACCCAGCAAAACTGACTATATACTTCCAAGGGAAAGTATGGGCATTCAACAAAATAGAAGACTTCCAACTTTTTGCAAAGAAAAGACCAGAGCTCTGTGGAAAGTTTGATACCGAAAATCAAAGAGCAAGGAATACCTGAAAAGGTAAATATTAAGGAAAGGGGAAAAATGTTATCTTCTTTTACTCAAACTCTCTTCTATAAGGACTACATTTATATCAACCTATGTATACTAATATGTGGGGAAAATGTAATGTATAAATAGGGGGTAAAGAAAGACCAAATAGAATAATGGTTCTCACACAAAGATTCACAGGGGAAGGGGAGGGGAAGAAAACTCCTATAAGAAGGAGAGGAAGAGGGGGGGGGGTTTACTTAAACCTCAATCTCAGGGAAATCAACTCTGAGAGGGAAAAACATCCAGATCCATTGGGATCTTGAATTCTATCTTACCCAACAAGGGTAAGGAGAAGGGCAAACCAAGGGGGGGAGGGGGAGAGGGAGAACAAAAAGGGAGGGAAAGAGAGGGGGGAGGGGGAGGGAACAAAAAGGGAGGGACTAAAAAGGGAAACATCAAGGGAGGGGACAAGGGGGACTGATTCAAAGTAAATCACTGGACTAAAAGGTAGAGCCGAAGAAGAAAAGGTTAGAATTAGGGAAGGCAATCAAAATGCCAGGGAGTCCACAAATGACAATCATAACTTTGAACGTGAATGGGATGAACTCACCCATAAAACGTAGACGAATAGCTGAATGGATTAGAATCCAAAACCCTACCATATGTTGTCTTCAAGAAACACACATGAGGCGGGTTGACACCCACAAGGTCAGAATTAAAGGATGGAGTAAGACCTTCTGGGCCTCAACTGATAGAAAGAAGGCAGGAGTGGTAATCATGATATCTGATAAAGCCAATGCAAAAATAGACCTGATCAAAAGGGATAGGGAAGGTAATTATATTTTGTTAAAAGGGACTCTAGACAATGAGGAAATATCATTAATCAACATGTATGCACCAAATAATATAGCACCCAAATTTCTAATGGAGAAACTAGGAGAATTGAAGGAAGAAATAGACAATAAAACCATACTAGTGGGAGACTTAAACCAACCATTATCAAATTTAGATAAATCAAATCAAAAAATAAATAAGAAAGAGGTAAAAGAAGTGAATGAAATCTTAGAAAAATTAGAATTAATAGACATATGGAGAAAAATAAATAGGGATAAAAAGGAATACACCTTCTTCTCAGCACCACATGGCACATTCACAAAAATTGACCATACATTAGGTCACAGAAACATAGCACACAAATGCAAAAAAGCAGAAATAATGAATGCAGCCTTCTCAGATCACAAGGCAATAAAAATAATGATTAGTAATGGTACATGGAAAACCAAATCTAAAACCAATTGGAAATTAAACAATATGATACTCCAAAACCGTTTAGCTAAAGAAGAAATCATAGAAACAATTAATAATTTCATCAAGGAAAATGACAATGGCGAAACATCCTTTCAAACCTTTTGGGATGCAGCCAAAGCGGTAATCAGAGGCAAATTCATATCCCTGAAAGCTCATATTAACAAACAAGGGAGAGCAGAGATCAATCAATTGGAAATGCAATTGAAAAAACTCGAAAGCGATCAAATTAAAAACCCCCAGCAGAAAACCAAATTAGAAATCCTAAAAATTAAGGGAGAAATTAATAAAATCGAAAGTGATAGAACTATTGATTTAATAAATAAGACAAGAAGCTGGTACTTTGAAAAAACAAACAAAATAGACAAAGTACTGGTCAATCTAATTAAAAAAAGGAAGGAAGAAAAGCAAATTCACAGCATTAAAGATGAAAAGGGGGACAGCACCTCCAATGAGGAGGAAATTAAGGCAATCATTAGAAATTACTTTGCCCAATTATATGGCAATAAATACACCAATTTAGGAGAAATGGATGAATATATACAAAAATACAAACTGCCTAGACTAACAGAAGAGGAAATAGAATTCTTAAATAATCCCATATCAGAAATTGAAATCCATCAAGCCATCAAAGAACTTCCTAAGAAAAAATCCCCAGGGCCTGATGGATTCACCTGTGAATTCTATCAAACATTCAGAGAACAGTTAACCCCAATACTATACAAACTATTTGACATAATAAGCAAAGAGGGAGTTCTACCAAACTCCTTTTACGACACAAACATGGTACTGATTCCAAAACCAGGCAGGTCAAAAACAGAGAAAGAAAACTATAGACCAATCTCCCTAATGAATATAGATGCAAAAATTTTAAATAGGATACTAGCAAAAAGACTCCAGCAAGTGATCAGAAGGATCATTCACCATGATCAAGTAGGATTCATACCAGGGATGCAGGGCTGGTTCAACATTAGGAAAACCATCCACATAATTGACCACATCAACAAGCAAACTAGCAAGAACCACATGATTATCTCAATAGATGCAGAAAAAGCCTTTGATAAAATACAACACCCATTCCTATTAAAAACACTAGAAAGCATAGGAATAGAAGGGTCATTCCTAAAAATAATAAACAGTATATATCTAAAACCAACAGCTAATATCATCTGCAATGGGGATAAACTAGATGCATTCCCAATAAGATCAGGAGTGAAACAAGGATGCCCATTATCACCTCTACTATTTGACATTGTACTAGAAACACTAGCAGTAGCAATTAGAGAAGATAAAGAAATTGAAGGCATCAGAATAGGCAAGGAGGAGACCAAGTTATCACTCTTTGCGGATGACATGATGGTCTACTTAAAGAATCCTAGAGATTCAACCAAAAAGCTAATTGAAATAATCAACAACTTTAGCAAAGTTGCAGGATACAAAATAAACCCACATAAATCATCAGCTTTTCTATATATCTCCAACACAGCTCAGCAGCAAGAACTAGAAAGAGAAATCCCATTCAAAATCACCTTAGACAAAATAAAATACCTAGGAATCTATCTCCCAAGACAAACACAGGAACTATATGAACACAACTACAAAACACTCGCCACACAACTAAAACTAGACTTGAACAATTGGAAAAACATTAACTGCTCATGGATAGGACGAGCCAATATAATAAAAATGACCATCCTACCCAAACTTATTTATCTATTTAGTGCCATACCCATTGAAATACCAAAATACTTCTTCACTGATTTAGAAAAAACCATAACAAAGTTCATTTGGAAGAACAAAAGATCAAGGATATCCAGGGAAATAATGAAAAAAAACACATATGATGGGGGCCTTGCAGTCCCAGACCTCAAACTATATTACAAAGCAGCAGTCATCAAAACAATTTGGTACTGGCTAAGAAACAGAAAGGAAGATCAGTGGAATAGACTGGGGGAAAACGACCTCAGCAAGACAGTATACGATAAACCCAAAGATCCCAGCTTTTGGGACAAAAATCCACTATTCGATAAAAACTGCTGGGAAAATTGGAAGACAGTGTGGGAGAGACTAGGAATAGATCAACACCTCACACCCTACACCAAGATAAATTCAAAATGGGTGAGTGACTTAAACATAAAGAAGGAAACCATAAGTAAATTGGGTAAACACAGAATAGTATACATGTCAGACCTTTGGGAGGGGAAAGGCTTTAAAACCAAGCAAGATATAGAAAGAATCACAAAATATAAAATAAATAATTTTGACTACATCAAACTAAAAAGCTTTTGTACAAACAAAACCAATATAACTAAAATCAGAAGGGAAACAACAAATTGGGAAAAAATCTTCATAGAAACCTCTGACAAAGGTTTAATTACTCATATTTATAATGAGCTAAATCAATTGTACAAAAAATCAAGCCATTCTCCAATTGATAAATGGGCAAGGGAAATGGATAGGCAGTTCTCAGATAAAGAAATCAAAACTATTAACAAGCACATGAAGAAGTGTTCCACATCTCTTATAATCAGAGAGATGCAAATCAAAACAACTCTGAGGTATCACCTCACACCTAGCAGATTGGCTAACATAACAGCAAAGGAAAGTAATGAATGCTGGAGGGGATGTGGCAAAGTAGGGACATTAATTCATTGCTGGTGGAGTTGTGAACTGATCCAACCATTCTGGAGGGCAATTTGGAACTATGCCCAAAGGGCGACAAAAGAATATCTACCCTTTGACCCAGCCATAGCACTGCTGGGTCTGTATCCCAAAGAGATAATGGACACAAAGACTTGTACAAAAATATTCATAGCTGCGCTCTTTGTGGTGGCCCAAAACTGGAAAACGAGGGGATGCCCATCAATTGGGGAATGGCTGAACAAACTGTGGTATATGTTGGTGATGGAATACTATTGTGCTAAAAGGAATAATAAAGTGGAGAAGTTCCATGGAGACTGGAACAACCTCCAGGAAGTGATGCAGAGCGAGAGGAGCAGAACCAGGAGAACATTGTACACAGAGACTAATACACTGTGGTATAATCGAACGTAATGGACTTCTCCATTAGGGGCAGTGTAATGTCCCTGAACAACTTTCAGGGATCCAGGAGAAAAAAAACACCATTCATAAGCAAAGGATAAACTATGGGAATGGAAACACCGAGAAAAAGCAACTGCCTGAATACAGAGGTTGAGGGGACATGACAGAGGATAGACTTTAAATGAACACTCTAATGCAAATACTATCAACAAAGCAATGGGTTCAAATCAAGAAAACATCTAATGCCCAGTGGACTTACGCGTCGGCTATGGGGGGTGGGGGGGAGGAAAAGAAAATGATCTATGTCTTTAACGAATAATGCTTGGAAATGATCAAATAAAATATATTAAAAAAAAAATAAATAAGACTAGAAGCTGGTACTTTGAAAAAACAAATAAAATAGCCAAAGTACTAGTCAGTCTAATTAAAAAAAGGAAAGAAATAAACCAAATTGACAGTATCCAAGATGAAAAAGGAGACCTCACCTCTAATGAAGAGGAAATTAAGGCAATCATTAAAAACTACTATGCCCAATTATATGGCAACAAATATGGAAATCTAGGTGATATGGATGAATACTTACAAAAATATAAATTGCCTAGATTAAAAGAGGAAGAAATACATTACCTTAACAACCCCATTTCAGAAAAAGAAATTGAACAAGCCATCAAAGAACTCCCTAAGAAAAAATCCCCAGGTCCAGATGGATTCACAGATGAATTCTATAAAACATTCAAAGAACAACTAATCCCAATATTAAACAAACTATTTAAGAAGGAGTTCTACCAAATTCATTCTACAACACAAACATGGTACTGATCCCAAAGCCAGGCAGGTCAAAAACAGAGAAAGAAAACTATAGACCAATCTCCCTAATGAATATAGATGCAAAAATCTTAAATAGGATACTAGCAAAAAGACTCCAGCAAGTCATCACAAGGGTTATCCACTATGATCAGGCAGGATTCATACCAGGAATGCAAGGATGGTTCAATATTAGGAAAACCATCCACATAATTGACCATATTAACAAGCAAACTGACAAAAATCACATGATTATTTCAATAGATGCAGAAAAAGCCTTTGATAAAATACAACACCCATTCCTATTGAAAACACTAGAAAGTATAGGAATAGAAGGGCCTTTCCTAAAAATAATAAACAGTATATATCTAAAACCATCAGCAAATATCATCTGCAATGGGGATAAACTAGAAGCCTTTCCAATAAGATCAGGAGTAAAATAAGGATGCCCATTATCACCTCTATTATTTAATATTGTACTAGAAACACTAGCAGTAGGAATTAGAGAAGAAAAAGAAATTGAAGGTATTAAAATTGGCAATGAAGAGACCAAGCTATCACTCTTTGCAGATGATATGATGGTTTACTTAAGCGATCCTAGAGAATCAACCAAAAAGTTTATCGAAATAATCAACGACTTTAGCAAAGTTGCAGGATACAAAATAAACCCACATAAGTCATCAGCATTTCTATATATTTCCAACACATCTCAGCAGCAAGAAACAGAGAGAGAAATTCCATTTAAAATCACCTTAGACAATATAAAATACTTAGGAATCTATCTGCCGAAACAAACACAGGAACTATATGAACACAACTATAAAACACTTTCCACACAGCTAAAACTAGATCTAAACAATTGGAAAAACATTGATTGCTCATGGGTAGGACGAGCTAACATAATAAAAATGACAATCCTACCCAAATTAATTTACTTATTTAGTGCCATACCCATTGAACTACCAAAAAACTTCTTTACTGAATTAGAAAAAACCATAACTAAGTTCATTTGGAAGAACAAAAGATCAAGGATATCTAGGGAAATCATGAAAAAAAATGCAAAGGAAGGAGGACTTGTAGTCCCAGATCTCAAACTATACTATAAAGCAGTGGTTATCAAAACAATTTGGTACTGGCTAAGAGACAGAAAGGAGGATCAGTGGAATAGACTTGGCGTAAATGATCTCAGCAAGACAGTTTATGACAAACCCAAAGATCCCAGCTTTTGGGACAAAAATCCATTATTTGATAAAAACTCCTGGGAAAATTGGAAGACAGTGTGGGAGAGACTAGGTTTGGATCAACACCTCACACCCTACACCAAGATAAATTCAGAATGGGTGAATGACTTGAACATAAAGAAGGAAACTATAAATAAATTAGGTGAACACAGAATAGTATACCTGTTAGACCTTTGGGAAGGGAAAGGTTTTAAAACCAAGGAAGACTTAGAAAGAGTCACAAAATGTAAAATAAATAATTTTGACTACATCAAATTAAAAAGTTTTTGTACAAACAAAACCAATGTAACTAAAACCACAAGGGTAGCAACAAATTGGGAAACAATCTTCATAAAAACCTCTGACAAAGGTTTAATTACTCAAATTTACAAAGAGCTAAATCAATTGTACAAAAAACCAAGCCATTCTCCAATTGATAAATGGGCAAGGGACATGAACAGGCAGTTCTCAGCCAAAGAAATCAACACTATTAATAAGCACATGAAAAAGTGTTCTAAATCTCTTATAATCAGAGAGATGCAAATCAAAACAACTCTGAGGTATCATCTCATACCTAGCAGATTGGCTAACATAACAGCTTTGGAAAGTAGTGAATTCTGGAGGGGATGTGGCAAAGTAGGGACACTAATTCATCGCTGGTGGAGTTGTGAATTAATCCAACCATTCTGGAGGGCAATTTGGAACTATGCCCAAAGGGCAATAAAAGACTGTCTGCCCTTTGATCCAGCCATAGCACTACTGGACTTGTACCCCAAAGAGATAATAAGGAAAAAGACTTGTAGAAGAATATTCATAGCAGCACTCTTTGTGGTGGCCAAAAATTGGAAAATGAGGGGATGCCCTTCAATTGGAGAATGGCTGAACAAATTGTGGTATATGTTGGTGATGGAATACTATTGTGCTAAAAGGAATAATAAAGTGGAGGAATTCCATGGAGACTGGAACAACCTCCAGGAAGTGATGCAGAGCGAAAGGAGCAGAACCAGGAAAACATTGTACACAGAGACTGATACATTATGGTACAATAGAAGGTAATGGACTTCTCCATTAGTGGCAATGCAGTGTCCCTGAACAATCTTCAGGGATCTAAAAAACACTATCCACAAGCAGAGGACAAACTGTGGGAGTAAAAACACTGAGGAAAAGCAACTGTTTGACTACAGGGGTGGAGGGGATATGACTGAGGAGAGACTCTAAATGAACACTCTAATGCAAATACCAACAACATGGAAATGGGTTTGAATCAAGAACACATGTGATACCCAGTGGAATTGCGTGTCGGCTTTGGGAGAGGTGGAGGGGGGGGGGAGGGAAGAAAAGAAAATGATCTTTGTTTCCAATGAATAATGTTTGGAAATGATCAAATAAAAATTAAAAAAATAAATAAATAAATAAAAAGAAAAAAAAAAGAAAGGACCTCACAGTCTGGTTCCTTATCTTGAGAAGTGATCTTCCTAAGACAATTCAAAGGGAAGCCATTCAGTTTCCTGGCATGGAGCTGGTTAGGTATATAATGATGGAGTTAGCACAACAGCTCTGTAGACCTTCAGTTTGGTGGGCAAATACTTCTCTCCCATACTTTCCTTCAGAGCCTCCCAAATAATAAGCTAGTTCTGGAAATGCATGTATTAACCTTATCAGCTTTGTGTACATCTTTAGAAATATACTGCTAAAATAAGTGAACTTACCTACCACATCCAAAATTACAGCAAATTGAGAAATTTTGAAACATTTATTAAATCGCCTACTACATGTGCCAGGTATGGTGCATAACTGGATATAAAAAGAAGAAAAGACATTCTCTGCTATCATGAAAGTCACAGTTTAATGGGGGAGAAAACAAATAAACACATACCAGCTATGTATAACATAAACAGAAATAAGTAAGAGATAGAAGTCACTAGGGGGACATGAGGGGGAAAGTTAAGGGGAAAAGATAATGAAATCAGTTTTGGAAATGTTGAATTTAAGATGTCCACTGGATATCTAATTCAAAATGTCTGAAAGATAGTTTAACATTTGAGATTAGAGATCAGGAGAGAGGTTGGGATAGGATCAGTAGAACCAAGAATTATCAGATTGTAATTAGGTCTCTGGGAGCTGATGAGATCACCAAGTGAAATACTATAGAGGAAGATGCAAAGAGAGCCTAAGAGAGAACCTCTTGGGACCCCTGTAGTTAGAAGGTATGATCTGGAGGAGGTCCCAGCAAAGGAGACTAAGTAGGAGAGTCAGAAAGGTAGAAGAATCCAGAAGGTGGTATCCCAAAAACCTAGAGAGAAAAAAATATCAAGGAAGAGAGGGTGATCAACAATATCAAAGGCTGTTGAGAGGTCAAGGAGAATGAGAACTGAGAAAAGGACATGGGATTTAGCAGCTAAGAGATCATTGATAACAGAAAATAAGTAAAAAGAGTGAGAGGATGATAGAGGGAACAATCTGTTGAAGGAGATGGGATGGAATGGAATGGATCTCCTGAGCAGGCAGACATTAGCTTTGATGAAGAGTAAATTCCTCTTATGTGAGACAGGACTGAAGAAGATGTTGATATGTTTTTTTTTTAATTTTTTTGAAATTTTTATTTAATTAGTTAATTTAGAATATTTTCCCATGGTTACAAGATTCATGTTCTTTCTCTTCTCTCCCTCACCCCCTCCCTCAGCTAATGTGCAATTCCACTGGGTTTTACATGTGTCATCCCCTCATTTTCCAATATTTTGCCATCACAAAGAGCACACTTATGAATATTCTTGTACAAGTATTTTTCCCTGTTGAGATGATGATATGTTAGTGGTTTGAGATGAAAAAGAGGAAAGGAGAGGGAGCTCATGGCATATGGCTACCATTTTTTCCCCCTGTGTAATGTGAGGCAAGTTTATTACATGAGAGGGTGAGGGGAGAGGGATTCATAGGGCATTTGAGGAGGAATGAAAGGGTATAATGGGGAGTAGTTATGGGGAGTGGAATGGTGAGTTAAAAAGGCAGGAATAGTAGGATTATCCAGCAGCAGTGAGGGCTCAGTTGAAGTTATGTAACATAAATTTTATGGGATATCTAGGAGCAAAAAGTGACTGTTGCACACTCGCTTCTCCTATTTTCTTGAGGTGAGGACACTGAGGTTGTAGCATGCCCAGGGTTACCTCACATCTGCTTTTTTATCTTCTAGGAATATGCTGAGACTGAGGAAGAACAGTGTGATTTTTCTCTGCTGGTAAATGGTGATGGTTATCAGGGCACTACCAGTGAAATAAAAAAAAGGGGTAGGAACTCAAAAGAGAATACTAGCATAGAGTTAAATTGGCCTACCAAGGGGTCAAGATTGGGGAAAATAGGAGGGAATGGCTGCTCCAGGGTAGATGACCTGGAAGAAGAATTGAGGGATCAAGAGGTCCCTCATGGTACAGACCTGGCAAAGAGAGTCAGAGGACTCAAAAGATTATGATCAGATAAGGGAACTTCTGAATTCTTGAATATGGAGGTGGTACAATTGTGGACTAAGACAATCAAGAGTAAGGCAACTTTTGTGTGTGGCTGAGGTGCCCTGGAGGAGTAGATCATGGGAAATGAATAGATTAAAGAACAGAGTGAGTAGGATACTTTAAGGATTGTCAATATGTATGCTAAAGTCCCTTCATGTGAGGGCAGGAGTTGGGGCAGAGAAAATAATTGTGAGCCATATACCAAATTCACTGAGGAAGGAAGGAATGGCCTGGGCAGGGACCTGCAGGTGCTGCAGACAATAGCTACCAGGATTTTGATTGGGAAGTATATATGAATAATATGAACCTCAATGGAGGAGTGGTTACTGAGTGATGAAGGAATGGCAAATGGGCAACATGGAGTATTCGGACTCTCCCATTCTCCCAGTCAGTGAGCTAAGGAGAATGAATGAAGATACAACCAGTACTAGAAAGGATAGCCAGGTAAGCTGTACCATCAGTGGGGAGTCAGGATTCATAATAGCTGGGAGTTAGAAGAGAGAGAGAGGAAAAGATTTGGAATATGGTAAGGTTGTTGCCTATGGAACAGGCAGACCAGAGAGTGCAACGGAAAGGCTGGGTCAGGTTTGGTTGAAAATTTGGAATGGGAAAGTGGAAAAGGTAGGAATAAATAATCAGATGGTGAGGAGGATGGGAAATGGGTTTGAGATGGTAACCTTCAGAGGTTCCAATTCACTGGGCTATATAGGGTGTGCTCAGTTGAAAAAATATTCATCATTGGGTAGAAGCTGCCATTTTTTCCCCTAAGGAGGCTAGAGGTCAGCCTGGAGACAAATGCAGTATAACATAGGAGATACACATATGGTCATTTGAAAGGTTCACTTTAATATGCCTCTTCCCTCCAAAGGCTGGAGATTAGGCCAAAAAGGGTACAATTGTCTAGGGAAGTCAAATTTGCACAGCAAGAAAAAGAAGTACCATTTTCCATCAACTTTCCTCTTTCCTCAAAGGACAGGTTTAGCAGGAGGTGGAAGGCCTGAGGTAAAAGGGTAGGTTGTCATTCTTTGCACTGGAATTTCTCTGCATCTTGTTTGGGAGATTAAGTTGCCAGCAGGAGGTAGAATTTCTTTTATTCTGGCATGGATAAAAGTAGCTGAATTGAGGCAGTATTTATGTTGGAAACTACGGAGTGTTTCTTTATAATGTGATTGTTTATGACTCTCAAATCCTGTACGAATCTATAGAGGTGCTTGCCATCAGGCCCTAATTTCGTTTTTTTAATGGGTAGGATGGGTGTATTGCATTCTGATTTACAGGAAATTATGATTCCCTGATCAATGAATGAGTTTATTACCGGGGTAATGCCCTCTATTGCCTCCTTTGAGAGAGAGTACTAAGGAATGGAAGGTGGTGGGGTAGATTTAGTTTTAATCTGCACAGGAACAGCCAACTTAAATAAGCCTATAGGGGCTTAGATGTGACCCAAAGAGACTCCAGTATATCTGCAGGTATTGCAAAGGCTCTTTCCCTTCCTGGCTCTCTGAGAGAATTACAGGGAGTAAATTTAAAGATTCCTCAGGTACTTCCAATGATAAGGAATCATCTGGGGAGCAAGTTATTGTGGCTCTGAGTTTGCATAGAAGGTCCCTTCCCAGCAAATTTAAAAGGGAGTCAGGCATCAAGAGGAAAGAATGTTGTACTTCTAGGGGTCGTATAGACACCATCCTAGGGGAAAGCTTTTTAACTCTTTGGGGTATCCCTAACACTCCCATTACATTCTCTGAGCCAATGTAATTGCAATATAATCAGATATGCTCTTTAATACAAACCTGGAAGCTCCAGTGTCCAAAAGACAATCATAATGGGTGTTGCCCACCTTTAAGGTATCATGGGACTCATCAGTATGGGGGGACAATGGATAGGGACAATCGGTAGTAAGACATCAGGGTTTGGAAAATCAAAGGTTGGATCATCTGATTCCTGTGCCCCGCCCCCTGACACCTTCATAATATTTGTGAAATTCCTTGGGCACTCCCCTGAGGGGCATTAGCACCCCGAGTATTTTTTGAACAAGCTCTACTTAAGATATACTGTTGTTGGGTCATTTGGTTTGAGTTATCATTTTCCCAATTTCTATTCCTATTGTTATCATTCCTAAAGTTGTGGTTTCTATTACCATTATTATAGTTATTGATTATATAGTTATAGTTACATATATAGTTATAGATCAATAGTTAGAGAGGGGCAAGTGCCATTGGTTGAGTATCATGCCCTTTTTTCTGTTTATCAATCTTATCTCTTAAATATTTCAATTCTTTCCTCATTGTCTCCATGAAATCATTAGTTTCTTTCTCTTTTTCTTTGTTTCCATTTGAAACAAATACAGCAGTTTTTCTTAAATCATCAAGATCCATTTCAGGCCACATTGGGCAATGAGTTCTAAAATAATCCCTGATCACTTTGCAAGAGTTATTGACAAAGTGTCTTCTAATTTGTCTTATGTAATTTTCTTTAGAAAGATCAAAATGCAGGTATTGACCCCCAAACTCAGTCTATTCATGAATCTGGAGGATGTCTCATCCTCATTTTGCTTAAGTTTTTTGAATTTCATCCATTTATCTGTGCTTTCAGAGCACTCTCTCATAGCGGTTAGAATGGCCTCCCTACAATGATATAGTTATAAATAATCTTCAGAGTTGTTATAGTCCCATTTAGGATCTTCAGATGGCCAATGTGCTGCATTGTGTCCCCAGACTTTATTGACATGAGAAATTATTTTATTTTTCTCACGTTTCATTAAGAAAGCCTGGAGTAAGTTTTCAACGTCTTTGTAAGACAGATTATAATGAAAAAATGTCTGCCATCTTTTTCATTACCATAAAGGGATCTTGTTCATTTGTGGGAACATTTTGTGTGAATTCATTTATGTCTTGGGGAGTAAATGGTATATGGTGCCTTCGAGTCACCACATCCCCATTGCATCCTCTTTTGGGTACTTCTCTTATGGGAGAAAGGACTCTAGTTGAATTTGGTACTTGTGAGTCAGTTAGACTCGAAACATTTTCTTTAGAAGGATGAGATTTCCCTGGGGATGGAATTGGTTTTGGGGTGGGAGAAGGAACAGGAGAAACTGGGATTTCAGGAGAAATTGGGATTTCAGAAGAAGGGTCTTGGGAAGTAAGTTCAGCCAAGAGTTGCAGACCATGAGAGAAGCAGTTCAGTAGCTGAGCTATAGAAAAGGTGTCTTACATCTCCATTTCAGGGGAAGGATTTTCCTCATTTAGAGGTTCAGAAACAGGTTTGTAAAAGTCAGACATGTTTTGGGTGTGGTCAGTATTTGTCATTTGACCCTGTGAGAAGTATTTATCCAATTGGTTTTGTATGTTTTCCTGAATTTTAGCTTCAAATTTTCACAAGGCAGAATTTCTTGTCACAATATTTAGGAATATAAAAATAAAATTACCCAAGAACATAAGAAATCAGAGGCATTCTGAAATCTTTAATGTCCCTATTTTCTCAAAAGCCATGACATTTTTGTAGAACATAGTATTCATTTTTATATATTTTTAAATTATTTATAATTCTGGTTTTAGTCAGTAGATGTGGCTAGGGGTTAAAGTCAGGGTGTGAAAACAAAAGATATAGGTGTAATCTCTTTTAAAAGCCTTTTAATCCAATCAACTCTTCTAGGCCAAAAGGGGACAGAAGACAAAGCCTTTTGCCTGAGGCTAAGGCTGAGTTTTTGTTTAATTTGGGAGGGGTCACAAGCCTTCTCTCCTTCCCCTTCAGGGTAAAACTGTTTCCCTCTTTGAGCAAAGCCTCCACTTTTCCTATCTGGCCTCACCAGGTTTTTTTACTTTTCATTTAAGTTTAAAAACTAGAGACAAATGGGAACTTGGGGGAAAAAAAAGAGGAAAGTAGACATCCAGGAGCAGGACAAGACCAAAACTTTCCCCAGTTTTTCCTCACAGCTAGTTAAGAGTAATCTAGCCAGCTAGTATTGTCAGTGAGGGTTGGCTAATTGGGTTGTTTGTTCCCTAAGGGAAGGGAGATTTGGAAACAGCTTCCCCAGCTAAGACCTTAGGGCCCTGCCACTTAAGGTTAAAAACTGGCTGTGTTCAATTCAATTTAAGGAGAAATGAAAAAAAATGTTTCATACTCACCCTGATCCAGTTGTTTTAATTGTAGTCTTAAGAGTAGGTAGTAAAGAGAGAAAGAGGAAAGAAAAGTTTCAGGGATATTGAGGGTAGTCTTCACAATCTTCATGAATTAGCCAGACTGTTATGGTTAAATTTAGGGTTGAGACTGAATGTATGATTTAGTGGTAACCAGGGATTTAAATTCTAAATCCCAATGAAATACTTAAATCAGAATGGGATTTTATGGTGGTTTATTTACAATAGAAGGAAGAAAATTAAGAATGAGGGAGGAAGAGGGAAGGTGTAGAAGATCTGCTCCAGCCCGGCCTAAGCCAGGGGAAATTCAGAGGCCTCAGCCAAGGGGCCTTCCCAGAAGATTAAATCTAGCTTGGCTTCCAGCCACAAGACCTCCTTCAAGATGAGGGGCCTCCTACGAGGCTAGTGCCTTCAGAAAGCTCAAAGGAAAGGAGAGTCAGCCTTATCACTCACCACATGATCCCTTCAAGGAAAGCAGTCTGAGGTCTCACACTGAGCTACTCCCAGCTCAAGTTCCAGGGCCAAAGCCACAAAGGACGCCAAAAACCACAAGTCACCAAAAAGTCCCTCTCACAGGAAGTGATGCAAAATATATAGGCAGTTCTTTAGATCACTTCCTTGTCTCACATGTACCAATGGTGGCTTAAACTTGGCTTAGGACAGCCCAGGGGCTCAGTCAGTTGTTTCTGATGTCACTTGCTAGCACATGCCGGCCATCCTTCCCTACAGTTAATCCTTAAGTGTATACATTCCTGGTTGCTAGAATTCTAAAGACTAAGCAGGGTGGATGATCAAATGAGATAATATATGTTAAATTCTCTATAAGCCTTGAAGTGGAAACAGATGTTGCTATTATTTTTATTACCATTGCTATTTAGTTGACTGCCTTAAAAGAAACTATGAATATTAAAAAAAAGGCACTATTAAGATTTGAAATGTCAATGAACTGAAGAGAGAGCATATCTAATGATATTTTCCAATAGAATGTAAACTCTTTGAGAGCAAGAACTGTTTCCTATTTTGTCTTTGTGTCCCTGACATCAATCACAGTACCTGGTACTTAAATGATGCTTAGTGATTGAACTTAAGATCAGTAAAGGGATGCTGAGGTGGTATGGTGGACAGAGTGCAAGGCCTATAGTCAGGAAGACCTGAATCAAAATCTGGCCTCAGACCCTTACTAGCTTGTGTGACCCTGGGCAAATCACAAATCATTTAACTCTATTTGCCTCAATTTCCTCATCTGTAAAGTAGCTGGAGAAGGAAATGGCAAACCACTCCAAATAGTATCTTTGTCAACAAAATCCCAAATAGGATCAAGAAGAGTCAGACACAATTGAAATGCTCAAACAGCAATAAAGAACTAAAAACACTTGCAGATGGTCTAGCAATTTAATTAAAACCCAATTTGCTGGGAAGTATGTTTTATGTTGATTTTCAAATAGATAAATTTTGGATAAATAAACCACAAAAGTACACTCCCTGTAAACACTTGAGTAAAATGGCAAACAAGAGTGCTCGTGACTGAAAGCTCATGTGCCTAATGCTTTTGTAATTTACCATTTGTCAAAACACTGGAAAGCTCTGTGTCAGAGGGTCATATATCTTTAGCATTGTGTACAACATTGTAGATGAAATACTGTCTGTTATGTTTCATGGGATTATAGATTTGGAAGGAAAGAATATCTAAGACACCTACTAATATCTAATATCTAAAGGAAGAACCTTAGAATTCCTCTCATCCAGCCCTTTCTAATTTATGATGATGAAGCAAAGGCCCCAGAATGGTTAGGTATCTAGGAGAGTGGGAGCTTTGAATCCAGGGCTTTTGACTCCAGGTGCCTCACTTTTCCCTTTACTGAGTTTTGTTATTTCAATCCATGTTAATTATCCAATCCAGAGTCTGGTTAAAAATTGTTTTTAACCTAGGTTATTTGTTCTCCTTTCTTAGAATCTTATGCTTGCTTCATCCCACTTAACTATTGGACTCATAAGTTGGGATTTCAAGATGCCTATTTACCTATTGATGTCCTCTCAAAGACCTTGGCCTCTCAAATCATACTCGTCTTCATCTTCTGTGACCAAAGCAGTCTCTTCAATTCAGTCAAACATATTCTACCCCCTTGATTGAAAACTCTGAAATTCCTCTTTCTGGGCATCACCTTCTGTCCTTCTAATTTTCCCTATTTCTGGCCAGGCTGAAAAGCTTGTATTGCATAATGATTAAAAAAAGTTTTCTAATTGGTGGTGGAACGGGAGGACTTGATGACCTGGGGACAGAATTGAGAGTTATACAAAGGGGGTAGCCTGTCACTCCATCACTTTCTTTGCTTTGTGTTCTTCAAGTGAGGGCTACTCTGAACTGCTGGGTGGAGTAGGGGTATCTGGTGGCATGGCTTCACCTGACTACCATGTGTGTACAAACAGGTGTACACGAGGGTTTTTTTTTTCTGAATCTTAGGTGAACAGCATATTGATCAAGAATCTGGTGAGTTCAGAAGATCCTGAGTTCCCATAGGGGTTGTACTAGTGATTGGAAGCCATAACAGTGACTACTGGAATGGTAGTGGCTAAAGATAGAGGAAATATTCACAGATGTATGGGAAAAGACAGTCAAAGGCAATGACAGCTTCAGGGAATGAGGCCGTTTTGTGACTGTGGACTAAATAGAGGCACTGTCCCTCTGGGATTCACCTGGCTCCCTAACTATAAGAGTGTTCTGCCTATGGGGGATTTAATGAGGACTCTCTGAAGGGGGAAAAGAAGGGCCACAGGTGAGTAAGTACCTTCTTGCCATATATATGTTCTACACATGTGCCTAATTCCCATGAATAGTTCTTTAAATGAGGGCTTATTCTTTTCCCAGGAAACCTTGTATATGCAAGAGGACAGTCTGTGCATGGTTTTGGAGGGATGTTTTTATAAATACTGTTCTTGCCGTATATACTTAGCGAATCACTTCTAAAAGCTAATTAAGTCTAGCTGGCATACATATTAGTGAGGAGCACACCACGGAGGTTTATGAATGACATTATGGAAGTCTGGCTCCTCAGTTACCTTCCTTAGAGAAATCTTAAGTAAGCAATAGTGGTCATCTTTCAGGAGTAAACTGTAATTTGGGGGCAGGTGAATGGAGTCCAGAGAGGGTGCAACACAAAACCTTTTGCTGTAGGAGAATTGACTCCATTATAGAAAGATCATGTGATTAGGACTCATTGAATCATAGTCAGTCAGGGAAGATGTGGCATTTGCCAGGGTTAGAGTCTTGAAAGTGGATTCTTCTTGGTTAAGTCCATACCCCCAAGAGAGTCCTGGAAGTTATCCAGAAAGATGAGATAGAAAATAATTCAGTCTCTGAAAATCATAAAGGATTGTCCCTTTCTGCCAGACTTCTTAGTGGGGTAGAGTGCCATAACTGCCAGGGTATGAGATTTTCCCTAATGTTTCTCGGTGAAAAGAACAAGGAGAGGGGCTACCAAGGCCAAGAGTTAAAAATGAATGTATCCATCACAATTTGGGAATAGGTTGGCCACTTATTTTTAAATGTGTAGCAGTACTAATTGTATGGGGATGTTCATTTGCATTAAAGACAGCCTTCCACTTCTCTTAAATCTTATCCTTATCGCTATCCTTTTCCCATTACACCTGAGACAGTGGCTTAGAAATATGGTAATTTGAGGGTGGACTCTTGGGTCAGTTCCCTTAGAATTCCCTCAGTACTCCACCATGGTAATTTATTCAAGAAGTGATAGTCAAGAAGAGAATTGCCTATATAGACCTAATAGATTACCACAAGGTATAAGTCAGAGGTGTCAAACATTTGTCTTATTGTCTGCATCATACCCTAGTAAACCAGATGAAAATGTAATAAAGAGATATTTAGCAAAACAAGTAAAAATATAATAGAACATAAATAATGATAATATGTGGTTTTTAAAGTCAATATGGCAGCTGCAAGCAGGATCCTTATGTACTGGTTTAATGGCCTACTTTCTATTTGAGCTTGACACCACTGGTGTGAGTTTTAATGGATTTTGAAAGGGAAAATGCTAATAATTCTGGTCCTTCCTTCAAGCCATCATTGATTACTTCCTCTTTCTGGAAGGAATAAAGAGATTACCAAAAAAAGGGGAGGGATAGTCATATATTTAGAACTGGAAAATATTTTAATGATAATTTAGTCTGATCTCATTTGACAATGATGAAGCAGTTGTCTAGAGAGATTAAGTGATTTAAAATCAGAGAGGTAGCAAATAGAAGAGCCAACAAATGACAATGTTTTCTCAGTCTAAATTTATTCTTCTTTTGATTCCATCACAATGTTAATTGAAGGAATATATAAAATAAATATTCAGATAAGATCAATTCTTGGTAAACACATAAAATAGATCAAAAGAATCATAAAGCTGGAGGAGACTTTGATCACTCAGTTCAACCATTTTACATGAGAGGAAATGAAAGCCAGGAGAAGCAGTGAATTTAGTAGGAATAACCAGAGTTCATGCTTTCGTAGCCATTTAAGTTTGACAAAGTACTATCTTCATAATAGTCATGAGATTAATAGTGCAAATGCTTTTATTTCTGTTCTTACAAATTAGGGAACTGAGACTTGGAGAATTAAAGTGACTTGCTTAGCCAATTGGTGTTAGAGCTACTACTTGAACCTCAGATTTTTAAAAAATATATATGGCACTCTATCTGCTACACTAAATGATTTCATCAGTCAACTGTTGAAAGAAGCCAAGCAGAAAACACTGAGGATGTCATAGAAAAAAATCCAGACTTTCAAAAAAAAATACTATAAGCAGTTAGAAAAAAAAATTGAATATCATGCAACTCCAATTGAGACCACACAAGATTTAGCAGCAACTGTTTATAGTATAGGAGAGAAAGCATTAGAATACAACATTCCAAAAGGCAAAAGTTTACAATGAAAAATAATTTTGCCTACCCCACCCCAACCCTAACAAACAGACAATCTAGTATAATCCTAAAGGGAAAAAATAAGGGAAGACTTTGAAGCATTCCTGATTTTAAAAATAACCAGTTGAGCAAATCTTTGAAATGCAAAAAGGAAATAAGAGAAACCCAAAGTGGGGAAAATACATTTGACCATTTAGAAGGGGGTTAAATGATAACATGTTTACAGTATAGTATGGGGGAAAAGTACAAATATATCTTCAGAATCTTACTATCTTCTAGTGTGACGGGGGGAGTACAGAAAGACAAAGTTAGGACCTTTAGGTAGTTTTTTCCATATTATGGATTTTAAGAGGTGAAAGAAAAGGGAAGGGAAAAGGAATACATTAGGGAAGAAGTGGGGAAGAAGTTGGAAGTAAGAAGAAATATTTTCACATAATTGAAGTGTATGAGAAAAGAATACAAACAATAGGGGGAGAAGGTATTTCAAAGGAAGGTTGAACACAAAATTTGGAGTAAAAACTCATGAAACTCAATAGGGAAATAGATGAGAACAGGAAGAAGGGAGAAAGAATTTTAAGAAGGAAGCTAGAGTCAGAGAATGAATAATCACAAGCAAAACAAACTTTAATTTCAGAGGTTAAATCATAAAAGGGGAGATCAAAAGGAAAGAAAGAAGGTATTGGGACGGGATCAGTATCTGAACTGGGTGAAGGGAGGAGAGGCAGAGGAATGAGATCAGATCACATAAATTATTCATTTCAAGTATTGATCACATTATTTATCTTTTACCACTTTTCCTGTGTAAAGAAATATAGGAGCAAGGAGGGAAAAAGAGAGGAATCTGCTAGTATTGAACAACTGGCCTTCCAGCAAAAGAAAATACACCCAGGACACACAAGTTTAATATACATTATTAACATTTTATTCACCATTTTCTTAAGATTAGTTAATTAACAAAACAATAAATTAAGCCTTTATTTGAGGAGTTTGCTGATTTCCAAAGAGTACATACTCACACTGAAAAATTTAACAATGGCCTTTGAAAGCTAATTTGAGCTGAACCCAACATAACCCTAGAAAAAGATATGAGATTATGATTGTCAGAAATATACATTTGACAACCATGACCAGAAATATGATAAATTCATTAATAAAATGAAAGAAGATAGCAGATTAGAAAGCAGAATACAACAATATATTTATAAGAAACACATTTGTAACATATTTACACAGCATTAAAATGGAACAGAATTTATTATGCTTCAAAGGAAACATAACAACAAATAGCCTGGGTAGCCAATCATTGGTTCAGACAATGGTTAAAAATACATTATGCTACAGTGCATCATAGATAATGAAATAATAAAAAAAGTACTTAATATATATGTACCAAATGATGAACCATCTATGTCCTTGTCAATAAAGTTAATTGAAATTCAGGAAAAAATAGACAGCAAACTATACCAGTTGGGACCTCATGTGCCCTTTTCATAATTAGACACATTCAATGTAAAGATAAATAAGAAATAAGTGAAGGAATAGAAAATTATTTTAGAGAAGTGAAATATTATAATTTTCTGATGATTTTGATTGGAAACAGAAAGGGTTGTCAGCTCTACAAAAGCTGCTAAGCAGCAGAAACTTTATAAATGAATGAATAAAAAGATGGAAATGTTATTGTTTTTTGCCTCAACACAAATATTTACGATATTAGTTTATTTCAAGAAAGGATTCAAACTTAAATGGAGATTAAACAATTTAATCTGAAAGAATTTGAGAGTAAAAAAAAAACAAGTTATAGGGATAATATATAATTCCATCAAAGAAAATGAAAACAATGAGCTGATATGTCAAAACTTTGGGGATCTAGACAAAGCATCTCAAGTGCATCAAAATTTTTATTTAATTCTTTTTCCCCCAGTCAATATATCTCTAAACATTCTCATTAACAAAAGAGAAAAAGAACAAATCAATGAACTAGATGTACAACCAACATATTTTAATGGAATCTTTTGTTTTTACATCACCTTCATTTTTCAATATGTCCCTACCATCAATCATCCTGGAATTGAAAAACATAAAAAGAAAAGGAAATAAGGCATTTGAGTGACAACAAAACCAATACATCAACAAAATCCAATAATATATGCTATATTCCACATCCAAAGTACCTCACATCTTTGAAGAAAGGAGGGGAAGTTCATTCTCATATCTATATTTCATGTCCAAGTAGACCATAATAAATATATCCAGAATTCAGCTTCAATTTTCTTGTTTTTATTTATAGAACATTGTTGTAGTTGAGCAAGTCTTCATTCTTATTCTAAAGATGATAAACATTGGCTCATTTCTCAGCATAAAGTCAGTGAGTTGAAAAGATCTTTAAATGTTATCTTGTCTAATCTCTTTATTTCATACACAGTGAAAGGAAGCACTGGCTCAAGAACCCAGAGTGAGTTACTTGTAGAACCAAAAGAACACTTCTCCTTATTTGACCTTCCCATGACAATGGGCTTCCTACTCCACCATATTTGAATGGCTGAGCCTTACTTCCTCACATGAGAGGACCCAAGTATTAGCACTATAAAAAGGTCATTTCCTTACTTAGGATTAAAAAAGGAAAAGGCTACAATAATGAAAGCTCACCTTTCTCTAATGCTTTAAAGTAAACAAAACACTTTTTTTCGTTATTTTGTTTTTAAAATTTTTTTCCTCGAGTAATGTTTTATTATTTCCCAATTACATGTAAGAATAATTTTTGGTCTTTCTTTTCCAACATCTTTAGTTTCAAATTCTTCCCCTTCTTCCCAAGATGATAAGCAATTTTATATTCATTATACATGTGCTATCATACAAAACATTTCCATATTTGTCAAAAGACATATGAAAAAGAACCACTCATGAAGAAAAAAAAACTTTAGTGAAAAATGAGATGCTCTGATCTGCATTCAGACTCCATCAGTTCTTTCTTTGGAGGTGGATAACATAAGTCCTTTGGAATTGTCTCAGATCATTGTATTTCTGAGAATTGTGAAATCATTCACAGTTGTTCACTGAGAGTATTGCTCATACTATGTACAATGTTCTCCTGGTTCTGCTCATTCACCCTGCATCAATTTATGTAAGTATTTCTAAGTTTTTCTGAAAATGTCCTGCACATAATTTCTTAGAGCACAACAGTATTCCATCACAATCATATACCACAACATTAAAAAACCCACTTTTTTCATAGCATCAAGTACTACTATCTCCATTTGCAGATGAGAAGAAAGCCTCTGGGAGGGAAAGAGACTCTCTCAGCATCTTATAGCTAGAAGAATTAGAACTGAGATTTGTGCACAAGTCTTTTCTCCCTATCAAGCAGAATGATGTGTAGATTGGAAAGGGCAGAATGAAACTAGCTAAAAGGGAATCCATTCCAAAGATAAACTTGGAAATGGGAAAGGAGAACTTAAATGACTTTAAGACATATCACCTAGACTATATTTTAGGATCTGGAAGTCAGGAAATGATGTGATTTCTAATAAAATATTGATGATCTTTGAGATGAAAACAATAATGATAGCTACAATTTATGTAGTTCTTTGAGATATATAAAATATTTTTATATATGCTATTTTATTTGATGCATACTGAAAGGACAGAGTATGACCTTCACAGAGAATATAAACTGTCTCAAGTAAATATAAACAGCAAAAGAAGTTTGTCCTATAGAAAAACTTAGAAATGAATATATATGTATATATACATATACATATATATGTTACAGGGCGTATGGGGTGCTCAGGGAGGGGTAGTATCTCTGGTATGGAGGGCTTGTTGTGCCCTCCTAGGGCAGCTCTCCAGCCTCTGACCCCCACCTGACACCCAGCTCTCACTTGTGGCTCCCAGTAGCTGCTAGCATGTGGCAGCGGCTACACCCCGGGCAACGGCTTCGACAGGCCGGCTAAACCTTGTGAGGGTAGCCATCGGGTCATAGATCCCTGGTGAACCAAGGCTTTGCTCACCCAGCATGTGAAGACTGCTTCGGCTGAACAGTCGGAAGAAACCAATAAGAAGGTTCAACGGCTGAGATGGCGACGCAGCAAAGCACTGTGGAGTGCTTAGGGCGTGTTGGAGCACAAAGGACAACACGGCCATCCAATGCAGTTGAGGAAGTCTCCAGACATAACAATTTTTTCGTGCCACTGGACCTAGGCTTCCAACGCTGAGAGAGTGGGACTGTCTCTGTGCATCGACTTTTCCACTTAAATCTCCTTCACGCACAAGTTTCTTTGTGCACACTCATCTATCCTAACCCCGTCCACCCTCTTCAAGACCTGTGGTGATGGGGGAGTGAGGACGCAACAGGTGGAGATGACCACTGGCAGTTGTAGTCACAATCCTGCGTGTAGGCGGCCCACGGACCAGTGGTCGCTCGGCCCTGTGGGCAGCAGGGACGTTCGGCAGCATCCTGGGCGACTGAGCAGCCCTCTCTAGGACAGCACTGCTCACCCTAATCAAGGGAGGGGACTAGAAAAGGTGTCCCAAACATTGCCTGCCCTACAAACACCCGGTCAGCACACTGTGGCTGGTGGGTCATCCCCTTTAAGCGGTTGAAATCAAATAAAAAATACAAAGAAACTCCTACTAGGAGCATGGAACATCAGGACATTACTTGATAGAGAGAATACCCCAAGACCTGAGAGAAGAACAGCTCTAATCGGTAAAGAACTGGCGCGATATAACATCGACATTGCAGCCTTAAGCAAAACATGCTTACCAGAAGAGGGATCACTCAGCGAACCCACCACTGGATACCCTTCTTCTGGAAAGGTAGAGCCTCAAATGAAGACAGAATCTATGGTGTTGGCCTGGCCATCAAGACCAGTTTGCTCAAACAGCTGCCAGACATGCCTGTGGGCATCAGCGAGAGGCTCATGAAGATCCCTTTGCCTCTCAGCAAAGACCGGTATGCCACAATCATCAGCGCATATGCCCCAACACTGACCAGCACAGAGGAGACCATCGAGCAGTTCTACTCTGACCTGAGTGCCGTCCTGCACTCAGTGCCCACAAATGACAAGCTGATACTACTGGGAAACTTCAGCGCCCGCATTGGCCAGGACCATGAAAGATAGAAAGGAGTGCTCGGCAAACACAGCGTGGGCAAAATGAACAACAACAGCCTACTGCTACTCAGCAAATGCTCAGAGTTTGAACTCACCATCATGAACACTGTGTTCAGAATGGTGAACAAATATAAAACAACGTGGATGCACCCAAGATCAAAACAGTGGCATCTCATTGACTACATCATTGTATGCCGGCGAGACATCCAGGATGTAAAGATCACCAGAGCCATGAGAGGAGCTGAATGCTGGACAGACCACCGATTGGTTAGAGCGATTCTTCAAATGCACATTGCGCCTCGCCATCCAAAATGCACCCAGACAGTTCGCGCATTTTACAATGTGAGTTGTCTTAGAGATCCATCTTATTTGCAAACATTCCAGTCCTCCCTGGACAACAAGCTGTCTGCCAAGGGACCACTCACTGGAAGCTCAACCGAGAAATGGAACCAGTTCAGAGACGCAGTGAAGGAAACATCAAAGGCAGTCCTAGGCCCAAAACAACGCAACCACCAGGACTGGTTCGACGAGAACAACACTGCTATTGAAGACCTATTGAGCAAGAAGAACAAAGCCTTTATGGAGTGGCAAAATAACCCAAACTCTGCTCCTAAAAAGGACAGATTCAAGTCTCTCCAAGCCACGGCGCAGCGTGAGATCAGGAAGATGTAAGACCAATGGTGGGAAAAAAAGGCAGAAGAAATCCAGCGGTTTGCTGATATAAAAAAACTACAAACAATTTTTCAGTGCCCTCAAGACTGTCTATGGGCCATCAAAACCCACCACCACTCTCTTGCTATCCTCTGACGGCGACACTCTCATAAAAGATAAAAAAGGCATCAGCGACAGGTGGAAAGAACACTTCAGTCAGCTTCTCAACCGACCCTCTTCAGTTGACCAAAGCGCCCTTGACCAGATCCCCCAAAACCGCTCCATTGAACAACTTGATGTCCCTCCTTCAATAGAGGAAGTCCAAAAAGCCATTAAACAAATGAGTGCAGGCAAGGCACCCGGTAAAGACGGGATCCCAACCGAGGTGTACAAGGCCTTAAATGGAAAGGCGCTCCAGGCATTTCACATAGTACTGACCAGCATATGGGAAGAGGAAGACATGCCCCCAGAACTCAGAGATGCTTCCATTGTAGCCCTATACAAGAACAAAGGCTCATGAGCAGCCTGTGACAACTACAGAGGCATCTCACTACTCTCCACTGCCGGAAAGATCCTCGCCCGTGTTATACTCAACAGACTCCTGTCATCTGTTTCAGAGCAGAACCTGCCTGAATCACAATGTGACTTCTGACCAGATTGCAGCACCATCGACCTGGTCTTCACGGTGAGGCAAATGCAGGAAAAATGCCTTGAGCAGAACCTGAGTCTCTACATTGTCTTCATAGACCTGACAAAGGTGTTCGACACAGTGAACAGGGATGCATTGTGGGTGATCCTCAGCAAGCTCAGTTGCTCAGCAAAATTTGTCAAACTGATCCAGCTCTTTCATGTCGACATGACAGGGGAAGTCCTATCTGGTGGAGAGACTTCCGATCGCTTCAACATCTCCAATGGCGTGAAACAAGGCTGTGTCCTCGCTCCGGTACTATTCAACCTATTTTTCACCCAAGTATTACGACATGCTGTGATGGATCTAGACCTGGGCATCTACATCAAATACCGACTGGATGGCTCACTATTTGACCTTTGCCACCTGACTGCAAAAACAAAGACAACAGAGAGACTCATCCTGGAAGCTCTCTTTGCAGATGACTGTGCTCTCATGGCCCACCAAGAAAATCATCTCCAAACCATTGTGGACAGGTTCTCCACTGCAACAAAACTGTTTGGTCTGACTATCAGCCTCAGCAAAACAGGTGCTGTTCCAACCTGCACCAGGGAGGCCAACGAACCAGCCGTGTATTACAATCGACAGCACGCAGCTTTCTAACGTCAACACTTTCAAGTACCTGGGCAGCACCATCGCCAACGATGGGTCCCTAGACCACGGGATTAATGCCAGTATCCAAAAGGCCAGCCAGGCACTTGGGTGGCTGTGCTGCAAAGTCCTCCAACACAGAGGTGTAAGTACTGCGACGAAGCTCAAAGTGTATAACTCAGTGGTCCTCAGCTCGCTCCTGTAAGGTTGCGAGACATGGACACTGTACCAGAAACACATGGAACAGCTGGAGCAATTCCACCAACGCATCCTCCGGTCAATCATGAGGATCCGATGGCAGGACCGAATCACCAATCAGGAAGTCCTCAACAGAGCCAACTCCACCAGCATCGAAGTAATGGTCCTCAAAACACATCTATGTTGGTCTGGACACATCATCCGCATGGACCCACAGAGAATATCAAGACAGGTATTCTATGGTGAATTGTCAGCTGGACTCAGGAAACAAGGCTGACCAAAGAAAAGATTCAAGGATCAGCTAAAGTCCAACTTGAAGTGGGCTGGAATTACACCAAAGCAACCAGAACTCGCTGCCTCTGACAGAAGCAGCTGGCGAACCCACATTAACCATGCCGCCACCACCTTTGAAGATGAGCGACGTCGACATCTCGCAGCTGCACGTGAACGCTGACACTAGGCCACAGCCTCACCTCCCGTAACAACTGGCGTCCCATGCCCCATGTGCCACAAACTCTGCGCCTCAGCCTTTGGACTCCAAAGCTACATGAGGGTACACCGTAGATGAAACTGCACAAAGACAATAGTCATTCTCGGTCACTGAGAGACTACTATATATATATATATATATATATATATATATATATATATATATATATATATATATATATATATATATATATATATATGTTACACAGGGCAGAAAAGATTCTGAGTCCTTACATTTGATCCTCATGATAGCTCTGTAGGGTAGGAGATATTATTATGCCCATTTTGTAGATAACCTGAAGTTAAGTGACTTACTCCAGATCACATAGCTAAAAAGTGTGTCTGGGACAGGTGTTGAACTTGGATTTTCTTAACTTCAAGGTAAATATTGTCTTGATTTAATAAAAAAATAAGGAATTATGTAGCCCAAAGAACCTGACTTATTCCTGGTAAAACTGTGAATATATTATAAAAGAATGGTTTAGTAAAAATTTAGAAAAGAAAACAGGGATTAGAAAAAGCTATAGCATGTTTCATCAAGAATAAGTCATGCCATACTAACCCTCCTGAATTTTTAGACTATGAATTTCAAAACCACTCCACCCTATTCAGACCATTCTTTAGAAGATTGGATTTAGCTATTTCCTGATCAATAACAATAAATATACATGGAATAACAGAATCAGGTCTTGGAAACTACATTCTCCACTCTACTCAGTGTAACAAGATTAGGAAGGGCTGCAGCAAACTCAAGATTTAATTATTTGAGAATATGGCCTTCAACAGACATGTGCAAAAAAAAGGATAGACCTCCAGGTGGTCCTAGGTCAAGCAAGAGCCACCACTGGCACATGTGAGACATAGGAAGTGAGGTAGAGAACAGCCTCTGGAGTTCTCAGGACTTCCTGTGAGGAGGGCTAGAGTTAGTTCGAGGCTGGTGCTTGGAGTTGGAGGAGCCCCACCGATTGCTTTCCTTCAGATTGGTCACTTGAGTGATAAGGATTGATCCCTTTCCCTGCCTTGGCTATCCAAGGCCTTAAAGCCTGCTTTGGCTCAGCCTGAGCCAGAGTGGGTCTGAGTTAAACTTCTTTCTTTCTCTCCCTTTTCCTTCTCTCTCTCTCTCTCTCTCTCTCTCTCTCTCTCTCTCTCTCTCTCTCTCTCTCTTTCTCTCTCTCTCTCTCCTTCTAATACTTTCTTCTTTCTGTTATAATTAAAACTCCATAAAAAATTTGGCAGCTCACTTGAATGTTTCATTTAGGAATTACATGGCAACCTTAAATTAATATACACCAGACTTTTAAAGTGATTTCAATATCACAAGACTGATTTAAAAAACTGGTAAGTCAGGTGACCACAGTAGTTAGAAAGATTTTTTAGCAAAACATTTGTCAAATTTCTCATGCTTTTCTTGTGGGCAAAGATAGAGGGTTGAGGACTAGATGAGAATATGGTTAGGTGGATCTGGAATCAATTAAATTGTCGGACCTCAAAAGTAGCCATTAATACTTTGATCTCAATTTGGAAGGTCTTTAGTAGAGTGCTTCAGGGATCTATGCATGCATAACTTTCTGTTACTTACTATTTAAAAAATCAATGACAATAAAAGCAGAGTATATGCTACTCTAAAAGCTATGAATCTAGAATACTAGAAAGATGGGGACACTTTTGATAGAACTTAGGGAGCCTGGAATAGGTTTGAGGGGAAAGATAATGAGTTTAGTTTTGAATATGTGGAGTTTGAGAAGTCTCTGGGTCATCCAGTTTTAAATGTCCAATAGTTAATTGGTGATATAGAACTAAAGCTCAAGGGAGATAATGGAGTCAAATAGATCTAGGAGTCATCTATATAGAAGAGATAGTTAAACTTACCAGAGCTAGTATCAAAGCAGAGTCCAAGCTAGAATCATGGGGGACTTTTACAGTTAGGGGGTGTCATATGGATGATGAGTCATGAAGGAAGATCATGGATAAGTGACAGGTAGTAGAATTAAGGGAGAACAATGTCACAAAGATACCAATAGGAAAGAGCATTAAAGACCAGTCTCACTGTTTTCTTCTCTATTTAGACTACATTTGAAATATTGTGATAAGTTTTGGCCACCAAATTTAAGAAAGGATGCAGATAAGTTTTTTTTTGGTGGGGGATAGAGGAGAATATTTAGACAGATTAGCTGTTTTCAAGCAAGTGAAGGATTTAGACTTCTGCTTGGTTCTAGAGGGCAGAGCTGAGGGAAATGGAAGTTTCAGAGGCAAATTTGGGCTTAATTTAAGACAATAGCCTGTATTGGAGTGCCTGCTGGTTTAAACTTTGATATCCTACCTCCACCCAATCTAAGGGATTGTAGAGAGAAGACGTCATTCCACAGGAGACTGGGCAGTGCGAGGAGACGTAGATATGGGAGTGGTACAGTCACAGATGGGATAACAGAAGAAGAGGCAGCTGGAATAAGGAGCAGGAGCCAGGATTTCAGAACTGGGGGCTATATGAGCATAGAGTGCACAAGATACCCAGGGCAGTCTTTGCTGTAAACAATCAAGAATCCTGAAATGTAGTTAGTAGTCTTTTCTCTCTTCCAACCCTTTTCTCCTCCCTCTATAGAGAGAGGACAGGAGTCTGAAGTCTGTCTTCCTCAGGTTTAGAAAGCTTAGCTCAATTTCTCAAATGTTTGTTTAACTTTCTGCTCACTTTTCCTGGTTTAACTTGCTATTATGATAAAAGAGGTTTAAACTATTGCTTTGCCAACCTAAGCAAAACCTTGAAAAAATGCAGAAGAACCTGCAGAGGGAAAAGAGAAATATTTACAACTGAGGTATTTTGCCAGGATCATTCTCTGACTGGAAGTTTGAAGTTGTAAGAGAGAAAGCAATCATTTGTTTTTTTCAAAACCACTTTCTGGGGAGAAAGAAAAAAACTTAGAACTATGTCTTTCTGGGTAACTGAGTCAAGAGTGTAGCTGATTTGAGGAGACAGGGACCAAATGAGGTGGTGCCTTTACCATTTTCTGTCCCATTGTTTCTCATGCCACTTTTGTCTTTTCCTTCCTTCAGAGGCAAAGAGCAAGGGAGGAATTGTAGAGAAAGCCATGCTTGAAGGATACAAAAAAATCAGTTTTTGAAGTTTCAATTTATACAAATTTTTAAAAAATGCTCCCCAAATCAGTAACAATTAGAAAAAGTAAAATTTAAGTAACTGAGTCTCTACTTCACACACAGCAGAATCATAGAGTTGACAAATATTGGAAGATCTACAAGAAAATAGGAAGATTAATGAAGATGAAACTATGAATTGGTCCAGTCATTTTGAAAAGTAATATAAAACAAAGTTTCCCAAAGTTACTAAACTCTTCATCCTCTTTTGTCTAGTAGTATCACTACCAGGACTATAACCCTCAGAAATGAAAGAAAATGAAAGAGATTCCTAGCACTAAAATATTTATAATCTTTTTTTTGTGGCAAAGAAACAAACACTAAAAAATTATGGACTGGCTAAAGAAATTATTGTATATAGATATATTGGAGTAATAGCTTTCCATAAGAAATTTTGAAAAAGGGCAACTTCTTCTTGAGAAGACTTGTATGATCTGATGCAGAATGAAGTGAGCAGAACCAGGAGATGAACAAATAACTTTGAAAGACTTCAGAATTCTGATGAATGACAGTCATAGTTGTAGAGGATTCATGAAGCATGCTATTTACCACCTGACAGAAAGTTGATAGATTTTGTACACAATGAGACATATATGTGTGTGTGTGTGTGTGTGTGTGTGTGTGTGTGTGTGTGTGTGGCTGTCTTTGTCTGTCCATCCATATCCATCTATTTATCTCTCCCTCTATCTATCTATCTATCTATCTATCTATCTATCTATCTATCTATCTATCTATCTTTCTATCTGTCCACTGACATGACCAGTATAGGAATTTGTTTACTTAACTATGCATGCTTGTTACAAGAAGTTCCTTTTTCTTTTTTTCTTTTCCAATTGTGGTGGGGAACAAAGAGGGAAAAGAAATTTTTATTAATTGAAAAAATAAATTTATGAAAACCTCATGAAATCCTGCCTGATGGAATGGGCCAAAAGAAATGGCTGAGGAGGAGTCATGTAGGGTATGTAAAAATAATTTTGGTACCCTTACTCAATTGAATTAGTATTCATTCTGTTCATTGTAATTTAATAGGAATCAATGATTGTGTTAGTGAACTAAGTAGAATAGAATTGAATTTGAGTTATGCTAGTTAATGCCATAAGAATAAGAGTTTATGATTAATAAATCCACCATGTATTAATAATTATATTAATTGTATTTGATTCATTAGACAAATTAATGCTGTATTAGTTAGTCCTGTTATAAACATTTATCTTAACTTGTACTGCTGTATTAGCATTAATCTCCACCCCCCTCTCAAGTATGATAATGCTTGAAATAAGGTTTATAAAACTCAGTGATACTTTTCATGCCTATGAATCATTATCATCTACTCCCTAGTGACCTTTTTCAAGACCACAAACCACCTTGGTCCCTAGGTTACTTGTTGGCCAAACACTAGGGTTTGATTGTGTGTGACCCTGGTTTGATCATGCTGACATAGCTTGCAATTGATGGCCTATAACTGATGACCTGAAGAAGCCCTGCTGACAGAGTAGTTATGATTGATCTATTTGTATCTTTAGCCATTCATAGGGTCTTTACTACTTCTGGAATTGACCAATGATCAATTATACTGCCTCATTCTATTTTTAGTGTTTTTTTATTCTGTAAAAATGTTCATAACCCTAAGGTAAAAGAGGTCCATCATTGCGAGAAAGGTCTTGGATCCAATTGATTAGGGACGGCTAGTCTTCTTAATTAATTGAATATGCTCAGAAGTCTGCCCCAGTTGTCTCTTGTTGCTGATAGGTTTCTATATGACCTACATGTGTGGCGATAAACTAGAGCGAGAGATACCCTTTTCAACCCCAGAGTCACTGTTAAATAAAAGAAAATATTCAGAGCAATTAAAGCCATTCAAAAATGGAATGAACTGACTCTGTGGTAGGTTGTCCTACATTGGAGAAATTTAAACAAAAGTCAGATGATCCCTTTCTTGGGTATGTTATTTAGGGGATCATAAATACTTTTTATAAAATTTTATTCTGAACTTAAACACATATAAGATGGGTGTTTACATATACAGAGTAGAGCAGGAAAAAAGGACACAAAACTACAAATCTTTGCTACTCTTGCTTTCCTTTTTAAACATATGATAAATTAAACATGAAACTTTTAAAAGGTCCTACTTTTACATTGTTCCTTCTGTGCTTCTTTCTATTACCTTCTGCACAGTTTTTTCTCCTTCCCTCCCTCCCTCCTTCCTTCCTTCCTTCCTTCCTTCCTTCCTTCCTTCCTTCCTTCCTTCCTTCCTTCCTTCCTTCCTTCCTTCCTTCCTTCCTTCCTTCCTTCCTTCCTTCCTTCCTATTACTCCTTTCCTTTATCCTCCCCATTAGAAATAAAAGCAAAACCTTTGTAACAAATATACATAACTGAGCAAAATATATCCATTGGCCATGTCCAAAAATGTACATCTCATTTCTCATAGTTGATCTATCACCTATCTGTCAGGAAAGTGGTAACATGCTTCATAGAATTATGGTTGATTTACTATGTCGATAAGAGTTGTGAAGGATATTCTTGTGTTAGTACTGACTGGACCAGATGGTCTCTGAGATTACTTCCAACTCTGAGGTACCATGACTATCACCTTAATGCAAGTACAGGCAAGGGGGTGGCAACAGTGAAGATACATTTGAGGGAAATGATAACCAGTTCCTAAAAATCCAGAAATCTCCCTACTGATTAATTTTGCATGACTAACAGTGAATTTTGAAACAATTTGTGGCTTGGATCATTTCAATCATGTCTCAAATGTAATTACCGAAAGTAATAGTTTTGTACATTCTATCATGGCTGGTTGCGCTGGGAATTACATCTAGGCACTATCCCAATTACAGCTCAATAGAAGCAGTGGCTAGTTTGTTTTCCAGGAACCATTATGACCAAAAACCAGATCTTATAATATTTTTATTCCTGGGAATTCCAAATGACATATAAAAAAAGGACCTGATGTGTCTTTCTTCTATCACTGACCCCATTGTGTACAGAAATATTTCATGAAACAAATTTCATCTTCTTTCCTTTTATTCCATACTGTTGTTCTTCCTGAGAGGAACACTAGCCAGAGAATTTGAAGGGACCTTGGAGATCATCTTGGACAAAAGCATACGATCTAAGTAAGAGGGGCAATTAGGTGGCTCAGTGGATTGAGGTCCAGGCCTAGATACAGGAAGTCCTGGGTTCAAATCTTGCCTCAGACACTTCCCAGCTGTGTGACCCTGGGCAAGTCACTTAACCCCCATTGCCTAGTCCTTACCACTCTTCTTCCTTGGAACCAATACCTAGTATTGATTCTAAGAGGGAAGGGAAGGGTTTAAAAACAAAAGAACTAAGTAAGGGTTGAGCCCTTTTATAATAAGTGACCTAGCTACAAAGTAGGTGCCTATCAGTGGGGCAATTACTACATAATTTATGGTATCTGAGTGGAGTGGGGATTATTAAAAAATAGTAAAGATTTTAATAAATATGATAAATAGTAAAAGGGATGTATTTAAAGAAACTTGGGATGGCTTTATGTACTGGTGAAACTAAATTGCTTTTACTTGACTATTCTTATTTGTTATAAGAGCTGGAGCTTATATTTTATAAGGGAGAATTACATTGGGAAAATTAGGAGTGCCAATGAAAAAAGATGCAAAAAAGAGAGCTACAAAACAATATTTTAAAAATCAATATAAGAAAGCAGAAGGATATTTAGAAGGAGACAAAGGCAAGCAAGACCATATTGGATTTTATCTATACATAAAAATACCCAAGTTTTACTTACGAGTTTATGATTTTAGATATAACTGTTTTTTTGTTATTATATATGGAAATGTTTGTATTTGTTTATTTTTGTCATTAATGATTTAAAAAAAGAAAATTGAAAAAAATGGGATAGTCATGTGGCTAGAGCAAGGGAGTAACTAATGGACAGCCTACAAAACCCACATATTGTATGGTATCTTTGTGATGTCAAGACATTATCAAAGAAGGTGACCAGTATGTTGAGTTGAACCTCTTGGGCTTAAAGTCAAGAAGATGTGAGTTCAAATTTGGCCTCAAACACTGTCTGTGTATGACCATGGACAATTCACTTAATCTCCTTCTGCCTCAATTTCTTTATCTACAAATGGGTAAAATAATAGCACCTACTTACTAGATTGTTGGGAGAATAAAAGAAAATAATATTTGGAAAGTATTTTGCAAACCTTAAAGTGGTATATAAATGCTTAGCATATTGCCTGGCAGAATGTACCAAATAAATGTTGATTGATTGGTAAAATTGTAGCAGAATGTGGATATGAGTTACATAGATGAATCAATATGGATGGGTAATAATTTTTATTGCTAGAGATAGTATCTGAATCAATGGTATCCTAAGCCTATTTAAATTTCTTTTGACCAAGGTATACCTTTTCTAGAACCCTACAAAATCATGTATTTTATTCTAGTACTTCCATTAGTATCTTTAGGTTTTTCCCCCTTTCTACAGACATCTGATACCATAAATTTTATTACTGGTTCCTTTCTTGGATTTTGTCTCCTATGAATTTGTGAGTGCCTATAATGCTAGTGATCTTCCTTGTACCTATGATACTTGTCTTTGTATATATGAACATAGGGCAATTTTATCTACCCATTCTCTATAATTTCATAAAAGCTTCTTTTTATTGAATATGTAAAACTAAAGCCAAAAATATATTTTCATCAGCCATTGTTATGTCAACTCTATCCTGGCCAAGAACCTCTCATTTCCTCTGCCCTCAGTTGTGATTTAGAAACCTAAATTGTCCACTCAGATACCTTTTTATAAAATAAATATTCACTATTCAAATTAGATTTTCTTTTCTGAATCACTTGCCTTCAATGGTCAGGAATGATGGAAACACTATATGAAGTGACTCAGACACTGGCTGTGTATGATCTTTGGCAGTCACTTATATCCCTTGTCTCAGTTTTGTTATCTACAAAATGGGAATAATAATAATACCTACTTCCTAGATTGCTGGGAGGACAAAATAAAATAATATTTGGATAGTCTTCAGTTCTTGTCTAAGGAAAATTTTGGTAATGTTTTCAAGGTTCCTTCTTGTAATATCATTTATACTCACATAAATTGCCAGAAGTGGGCAGTAGCCAGATATTTTGATAAGTTCTGGGAAGTTCTGTGCCATGTCTGGGCTGTATACTCAGTCTGGGAAGACTGTAGACTGCATTAAGCCTCTTCAAAGTGCTCCAATCACTCAGAGAAGCTCAGCTTGCCAATCCACATAGGAACAACACAGTACATGAAGAGTATCTTTTGTTTAGACTACAAAATAAATTTGGATAGACAAAACAAAATTGAATAGGAAGAAAAGAAAGAAGGAAAGAAGTATATATTAAATACCTGCTAGGTTCTAGGCACTTAAGTGGTTGCTATCACCTCCATTTTACAGTTGAGAAAAAACTGAGGCACAGGTTAAATGACTTGCAAGGTCATATAGCTAATTAAGTGTCTGAGGCCAGGACTAGTGCTTTAATGCTACCTTGCTGCTTAAAACGTGGATTGTATTACTTTTGGGAAATTTTGTAGTGCTTTGGATCATTTCAAACTGCTTCCTGACACAAAACTTGCCTTATCAACATTGAGTTTTTCCTGGTGATGCCCTATGGATAAATCATTGAGTACTATAATCTCCAAACTACCAAAATTGCAGGCAAAAATGCTAGATAATGGAGAGGTGTATGGTTGACATAAATAAGCTGTAGTGTGCTAACAACCATGACTTACTCCTAAGAAGTATTAAGTATCTATCTATCTGTCTGTCTGTCTATCCATATTCATCCCTCCATCTATCTATCCATCATCTATCTATCTATCTATCTATCTATCTATCTATCTATCTATCTATCTATCTATCTATCTGTCTGTCTGTCTATCCATATTCATCCCTCCATCTATCTATCCATCATCTATCTATCTATCTATCTATCTATCTATCTATCTATCTATCTATCTATCTGTCTGTCTGTCTGTCTGTCTGTCTATCCATCCATCCGTCTATCTACCTATCTATCTATCTGTCTGTCTGTCTGTCTGTCTGTCTATCCATCCATCCATCCATCTGTTCATCCATCTGTCCATCTACCTATCCATCTATCCATCTATCTATCTATCTATCTATCTATCTATCTATCTATCTATCTATCTATCTATCTATCTATCTATCCATCCATTCATCCATCTGTCCACCTATCTATCCATCTATCTATCTATCTATCTATCTATCTATCTATCTATCTATCTATCTACCTATCTATCTCTCATCTATCTATCTATCAGATGTATGATGAGAAAAGGAGGTGGACTGATCACATAGCAAGTTTAGGGATAACAGATCTGTAATCTATGTTCTATGCCAGTTCCCAGGCATTCTTTTTTTTGGGGGGGAATTGCCATTCATTTTTATTTTTTATATATAACATAATATAATACACATGATTTGTTATCAATATGTAATAAATTATAACAAATATGCTTATGCAAGGGAAATAGATTCTTTCATTAGCTGTGTCCAAAAATCTGTCTCATTTTTTATTTCCCCTTCTCTTCTACCATTCTCTCTTCCCCAATAAGGCAAATAACATGATAAAGGTTGTACATATATTATCACATAATATATATTTCTCTGGTTGTTGTGGTGTGAAAAAAGACACATATTGCTTATAGTAGAGAAATTCATGGAGGAAATAAAGTGAAGAATGGTATGTTTCAACTTGCATTCTAGTTGCATCCCATGTAATCTTAAAAGACCTAGAGAATGGCCATTAGTGTTTTCAGTGGCTTTTCTGAGAAGACACAGACAGAATTCACAAAGGATAAGAAAACTCAGTGGAAGCTTGGAGGGCAGGCTTTAGAGACTATTTTTGGAGAGAGAAATACATTGGTGAAACTTCAGCTCCATTGAAGTCTTATCAAATGGATCTGTGATTTCACAGATTCAGAAATTTCTTTAATCACAATCCCTCCATGTCTGCCTGTCCTGTGTGATTCATATCCATGTTTTTCAAAAAGTTCACTTTAAGGACTCCACTCCACATGCTGCAGGCCTTTCTTGCTTGTCCCTGACATTGTGAGGGTACCAGCACCCTGACTGTCCACTTCTCATCCCTTTCTCTTGCCAAACATCTAGCTCTTTTTTCCATCATCAAATGCTTTGATAAAATCCTTTTCTCCTGTTTCTCATCAGAATGTCTTGTTTATTATATGTTGTAACTGACTGTGCACCTTTTCATTATTCCCTAAAAGGTATTTGTCTTTATTTTTTTGGAGGCAGCTGTGATTCCACAGTTCACTGCCAATGTAGCAACACCAATAAATTAGGGTTCCTGGGCATTGCAGCTAAAACTCAACCTACAAGGAGCTTTTCCAGATCCCCTTTCATGTTAGTCTTCCCTCTATTGATTGCCTCCAATTTATCCTGTATATCTTGTTTATGTCTAGATGTTCCCCCATTAGGCTTTTTTTTCAATTTTTCTTTTTGTAAAACCCTGACCAATGCTGTGTATGGCTCCAAGTCTGGAGAGCAGTAAGGGCTAGGCAATGGGGGCTAAGTGACTTGCCCAGGGTCCCACAGCGAGGATTTGCTAGATTTGAATCCATCTCTAGGCCTGCCTCTCAATCCACTGAGTTACCTAGCTGCTGCACTTCCCTCTGTCCTGCCTCCCCCAAATCAGGTTCTGAGAACAGGTGGGTTTTTTTTCCCTTGCCTTTGCATGGCCAATGCTTAGCATAGTGCTTGGAACAGAACAGATCCTTCGTCAATACTTTCTGACCTACTAACTAACGCCAGAATCTAACAGTCAAAATGTTTGGGGACTGGAATTCCTGGAAGGATAGTGTGAAGGCTTCAGGGACAGCTTTGCAGAGATTTCAAGGAGAAGAACACCAGAAGAGGAGAAATGTGTCGAGAGTTGAAAAGCTGGAATCTGTCAGCCATCATGGCACCGTGTGGACTTTTGAGAATCGAGGTCTTGACTTGGCTTCCAGGTTTGTTTGTGCTCCTCCCTACAAAGATTGTGAAATGTGCACTACCGATGGCAATGGAGGTATTTGTTGGGCTGCCTGGGCAGGGCTTGGTGAGATGATGCCAACTGCCTGCTCTGAGGTTCTGACCTCCCCCAGCGACTGAGCAGCAGGAGGGAAGAAGCAATATGGTTCTCTGCCTCTCGTCCTGTGCTGACCACATTTAATCACAAGCTGGTCCTTTCACCCTGAGCTCCATTCTTTGTTACTATTTATTCTTACTAATATATAAGGAAAAGAGCAACTCTTAAACCTTACTGTATGATTAATGTTAGCCTGGTTTAAATTTGGAAGGAATGGGCCGCTTAAGGAAAAAAAAGACAAATCCAGCTTCAGCGTGAGGGATGGAAGGAGGATGTGGCAGCCTTGACAGAGCCCAGAAGAAATACTGGGGGGGGAAAAGGAAGATTGTTGTTTTTTATTTGAGCCTTGTGAGTGTCCTTTTGTATTCTTTTCTATTCTCCAACACTTGCTTTCCCTTCCAGTAGCCTACAAATGGGTAAGGATTTTTCATGTTAAGGAAACATTTCATCCACCCCCTATTACAAAATTATCCCTATTACACGTGGAGGCAACCTCCCTTGTGTTATTAGTCTTACATGGAGGTATTACATTGGTACGAATAATGAATTTTTGCCTTCAAAGGGATCTTGGAGTTAGTAAAAGAGATTTTCAATTTCCCTCAAGCAATGTAACCTGCTCTATAACTTTTGCAACTCTGGGCCAGCTTATTAAGGCATAAATATTTTTGTCATTAATTAAGTTGTATCATTGTTTAGAAGCCCTGCTCAAGTACCAGCTCTTCCATGAAGCCTTCCTTAATTACTCTAGTTCTCATTCATCTTTTTCTCCCCTCTGAACTCTGACAGCATGTTCACAAATAAATCTACAGTGGAATTTTTAACCTTTTATTATTTTAGGTTTTCATTTGTTCTTTACTGTTAATTATGTTCTAATTAACATTTTAATATTGAATTTAAATGTTAATATTTTCTATGTTAATTATATCTGATTATAATTATTATCTAATTATGGGCATATGTTCTGTCTATAGCTCTTGGCATAATACAAGGTTATTGGAGCAAAACCTTAAATATTTGCCATATCAAAAATGCAAAATGAAAAAAAAATGGCTGATTCTGTGTGACCTTTTCAATACAGACCTGGTTTTGTTTGTCTTGGAAGATAAGGCCCCAAATAGAGGGCAAGTGCCAAGTGTGACCATGTTAAGCAATTTAACCAGAGAGAGTGGGTAGCAAAAATCCAGGTAAAGTTTGCCCTGGCCAACTTCTCCAGGTTTTTGTCACTAATAAAAGTGATACCCAGAGACACAACTACACCAAGAAATGCTCCCAGGAATCCTAGCTAATGCAGCCTCAACCTTCCCCAAATCCAGAGGCTTGATTCCATATCAGTTTCACTCTCTAAGCAACTACCTTAAGGCCACACAATTATATTATTAAAATTATTTTATTATTTTTACATGTCAATACCATTTTTAATAATAGTTTTCTGACATTTTACAATCCATCTTTTCTCCTTCCTTCTCCCCCCTTTCCTCTCCCCAAGGTGATATGATAGCACTTGTATGTGTGTTATCATACAATACATATTTCCATGTTCATCATGTGAAAGAAGACACATATCACTTACACCAGAGAAAAAATTCATGGAGAAAATGAAGTGAAGAATGGTCTGCTTCATTCTGCCTTCAGACTCTGTTGGTTCCTTCTGTGGTGGTGGATAACCTTTTTCATCATGAATCCTTTGAGGTTGTTATTGCTATTACTGTGTACAGTGTTCTCCAGGTTCTTCTCACTTCATTTTGCATCACTTCTATAAGTCTTTTCAGGTATTTCTGAACTCGTACTGATCATTATTTCTTTTTTTAATTTTAATTTAGAATATTTTTCCATGGTTCCATGATTCATGATTCTCCCTCCACCCCCACCTCTAACTACCCCCTCCCGGAGCTGATAAGCAGTTCCACTCAAAGCCAATTTCCATGTTATTCATATTTGCAATAGAGTGATCTTTTAACACCAAAACCCCAATCATACCCCTATCGAATTACATGATCAATCATATGTTTTTCTTCTGTGTTTCTACTCCCACAGTTCTTTCTCTGAATGCCCACAATTTTCTTTCTTATAAGTCCCTCAGAATTGCCCTGGATCATTGCCTTGCTGCTAGTAGAGAAGTCCATTACAATCGATTGTACCACAGTGTATCATTCTCTGTGTACAATGTTCTCCTGGTTCTGCTTCTTTCACTCTGCATCACTTCCTGGAGGGAGAAGTTCCTCAGTGCACTGGGGAAATAATTTTTCCCATGCCCTATTCCTGTTGTCTAGTGGACATTCAAGATTATTTCACCTTCAAATTTTTATCACAAGGTAATGATTATAATGATCTCCAAGTTAGCTCTGGTGCTGTCCCCCTCCTTGACAGAATAAGCTCTTCAGCTGGGAGAATCTGGGAAAGCCCAGAATTTCTAATATCTGCAAATTAGTGAAAAACACAAGATCTAAAAGTGCTGTTATAGAAAAGAGATTTCAAAGCACTTCTAGGATTTTAAAGCACCATTTCCCATTGTCAACCCTTATCAGTAACCCTGGGGTCAAAAGGTAGGAATGGTTTTGTAGCTCTTTGGGCTTTGTTGCAAATTGCTCTCCAGATTGGTTATATCATTTCACAGCTGTACCAACAGTATTTTAGTGTCCCAGTTTTATGACTTCCCTTCCAACATTTATGACTTTCCTTTACTAACATTAGCCAATCTGATAGATGTGAGGTAGTATTTTAGAGTTGTTTCAATTTGCATTTCCCCAATTAATAGTGGTTTAGAGCATTTTTTTTCATATGACTAATGATAGTTTTAATTTTTTCATCTGAGAATTGCCTGCTCATACCCTTTGACTATTTGTCTATTGGTGAATGCTTTCTATTCCTATAAATTTGACTCAATTCTTTATATGTTTGAGAAATGAAACCTTTGTCAGAGACACTTGTTATAAAATTTATCCCTCCCTCCAATTTTTTTGTTTCTCTTCTAATATTGGTTTCTAGTTTTGTTTGTGCAAAATACTTTTTAATTTAATGTAGTCAAACTTATCTAGTTATCTCTCATGATGGTTTCTATGTCTTGTTTGGACATAAATTCTTTCCTTATCTATAGATCTGACAAACTATTCCATGCTCCCCTACTTTTTTATTTATATTATTAACCATTGAGCTCTACTCTTTCTTTCATTACACATCACCACTATAATCCAATAATGGCAACTGAAGATAACTAGGGACTTTTACTTACTATAATGTGAAACTACTTCCTGTTTCCAGCTTTTTTGCCTCTATCCCTCTCTGTGAAGCTAGCAGTGATAGTCCTGTCTTCTTGCATAGTCTGTGAACTGTCCAAGTGCTGGGTCTTCTAATTCCCTTTTATCAATTTTACTACTTATGATTGGGTACAAAGTAAGTACATTTCATTTTTTTAAGTAATAATAATTATATACATTTATGAAACTCCTACTGTTGGTAGAAAAATATGCTATTCATTGGAGAAAATAATGCAATTCAGAAGTAATTTAAAGACATAGAATATTTAGTCCCTTTCCCAAGGCTTCTTAAATCCAAGCTGGAAAGTTAAGACAGTCCTTGACTCTAAAGGACTAAGAGCATAAAAGTCACAATAAAAATAAATAAATATTTCTCAACCCCTTACTATGTTCTAGTCCAATGTGCTTGGCTCTGGGTTTAAACATACAACAACTGAGGCAATCTTTACTCACAAGGATCTTATATTATGATGAGAGTAACAAGGACATGTATATTTGCAGAATAATACACAATATTATCTAACAAGTGGCTGTTCCATGAACAAGATACACCATCTCTTGGCTTGGAGTATTTTCTCTGGCTGTCCCCTATACCTTGAATACTTTCTCTCCTCCACTGCCATTGCTGCCTTCCTGGGCTTCTTTCAAGTCCTAACTAAAATCCTGCCTTATACAGAAAAAAGTTCCCCAAATCCTTCTTAATTCCAGTGCTTCTCCTTATTAATTATTTCCTATTTATCATGTATATAATTTGCTTTGTATGTATTTGTTTTGCAAATCATCTCCCCAATTCCATCAGATTGTGAACTCTTTGATTGCAGACACTTTCTTTTGCCCTTTCTTGCATCCCTAATATATTGATTGATGGATTGATAAGTGCATCAGAAAGATATAAAACAAAGTGCTGTGTAAGATCACGACCAGCTTGGGGTCTGGGAGTGAATACCAGTTAATATCATTTGAGTTGGGATTTAGAAGTTGGGTAGGATTTCAGTTAGCCAAAGAAGGAATGTCATTGCTGTGTCCTTTCAGTTGTCACTGACTCTTCCTGAGCCCATTTAGGGTTTTCTTGGCAAAGATACTGGAGTGGTTTGCCCTTTCCTTTTCTAGCTCATCTTACAGATGAAGAAACTGAATCAAATAGGGTTAAGTTGCCCAAAGTTGCACAGCTAATAAGTGTCTGAAGGTATATGTAAACTCAGATCTTTCTGATCTTTCCTGTTGCTCTACCTACCCACTGGCCAGCTGGCTGCCCCCCAGAAGGAATACAAAGGAACATAAAGTGCTTTGTTTGTGAACCAAAATCTAGTAAATGACTGAAAAATGATTTAGGTCTGACTCAAATCTCCATTCTCTATCTACTCTGCCCCATTTCTACAGGGGAAATTCTATTTTTCCCTAGTCTAAAAGGGTCAGGATAGGGGATGTGTGTGTGTGTGTGTGTGTGTGTGTGTGTGTGTGTGTGTGTGTGTTATAATTTAGACCCTAGTGTACTGAGAGCTCCATTCCACACTAGTTGGAAAACTTTTGAGAATCTCTGCCAACTAGAACTGGACCCAGAGTACTGAGTGGCCCTGGATAGTATTTCCAAGGTCTAAAATTTTGAAATAGATGAAATTTTCTTCTCAAGAGCATTGATTTCAGAATTTATCTTTTTTTTTTTTAGAATCTGGGCAAGAATAAACATGAAACATGATCACAAAATCTATTTCTGGATGAATTATGCCGGTTGCTGCAATGATTTGTGAGGAGGGCTTTCTTCTGAATGCCTTGCATGTCCTTATTTTACATGTAATTGTGCACATATCTATATACACAAACACACTCATGATCATATTTCAGGCTATGTAGGCTTGGGTTCATTGTGGCATTGCAGATAGAATGATGACTGGATTCTGAGTCCAGAAATGTGGGTGGCACCTCTGATTCAGATGTTTGCTATCTGTGGACAATGGTAAATCTGTTTCCTCATCTGTGAAATGGAGATGATAATAGTTACTACTTTTGTCAAAGAACAGAATGATTAGTTTTTACTATGTATGCAAAGTGATAATTTTCTTTCCTATAATAATTATGCATATTTCTATAGAACTTCTAACATTTACAAAAACTTTCTTTACAACTCTGTGAAACAAGTAGTTTATTATTAGGCCTTTTCCACAAATTATATTAAATCCAGCATATATTAAGTGCTTACTGTGTTCCAGGTACTGGTTATGCAAATAAAAAAATAGTCTCTGTCTTCAAGAAATTTGAACTCTCTTAGGCTGAGAAATTTGGGCTCAAGTTCAGGCTTCAAACAATGTGCACTCCACCCATAGTCACATGGATGGTCAGTATCAGAAAATGAGCCATGAACTTAGTCCTTCCAACTCCTAGTCCATTTTTCTCTCTAACACACCACATGGACAACTATGTGCATGCAGAATGCAATGCTGGGTTCTGAGAAGATAAAATTTAAAAACAACACAGCCCATTAGCTCATGACATCCATCACTTCATCCTTTACTGTTCTGGTAACTATGAAGGAAACAGTTTCATTTGAGTGATGGGTTCAGAAGCCAGATTGCAGAAGGTTGAGAAAATAAATGAGTGGACAGGAAGCAGAGGCAGCTTTTGGAATACACACAGCTTTTTCAAGGAATTTGTCTGAAAAGGGAGGAAAGATATGATGACAGTTGGTAAAGATGATAGAAACCAGTAAGAGTTTTTTTCTAAGGATTTGGGATATTTGGGTATGTTTATAGGCAGCTAGGAAGGAACCAGTACACAGGGGGAGAATAAGGATAAAAGAGAGAAAGAGAGAAAGAGTGAAAGTGGGGGAAAATCTGTTGGAGACAACAAGAGGAGATGAGATTAAGGACAAATTAGATATTGTTGCTGATGAGAAAAGTCATCTCTTCTTCAGAGATTGGAGGGTAGGAGCAGATATTGAGAGAAGATGTCAAGGGATTGCATAAGAAAGAAAGAAAGGAAAAATGATTTATTTTTCTTGGCAAAGTATGAGGCAAGATCAGGGAAGAATAAAATGATTGTTTTGATGTAGTGAAAACCCTGTTCCATTTAGCATTCTCTTGTCCTTTTCAGCAGCAGATAAGGAGAAGTGGAAGCGCCAAGAGGATTTGGATTGAGAAATGAATTTAGTTAGAGTGAACCTCAAAGGAGGAGAGTTGCCAAGTGATAGGGTAGAGGGAAAGTCCATAGGTGGCAATAGGGAATAAGGAATATTCAATTCCCCCTTAATGTCCTATATGTAGTAGGGCAAAAAAGAAAGGATGGCAAAGGATAGAGTGTCATGGGAAAATCAAGTCTTTGTGGATGCCAGAAGAGGGAGTAAAAGTTTCAGAGGTCCTGGTAGAATAAATGACCAGAGCAGGAATGGAAAATGGCAGAGACAGTATTTAGATAGTTAAGGATGAAAATGAACAGTGGAGGTTAGAAAAGGAGTGGCTTGCTTTTAAATAGTAAGAGATATTGTTGTGGCTGAGAGAAAAATTGACAAAGTTTATTTGGAATGAATTCAAGCAGAATATCAATAGATGAAAGTAGATAATCTGCTAATTAGATGAAAATTTATATCTGTAAGTTCTCATATTAAAATAGAGAAAGAACAGATCAATGAATTGGGTAAACAAAAATTAGGAAAAGAACAAATATAAAATCTTCAATTAAATGCTAAATTGGAAATCCTAAAAATTAAAGGTGAGATTAACAAAACTGAAATTATAATTGAATTAATAAATAAAATTAAGAGTTGATTTTATGGAAAAATAGATAAACTATTGATTAATATGATTTTTAAAAAGAAAGAAAACCAAACACTAGCATCAAAAATTTTAAAAAGTGAATTTACCAGTAATGAAGATGAAATCAAAGCAATTATTATGAGTTATTTTGCCCAATTATATGCTAACACATTTAATAATTTAAGTTAAATGAATACTTACAAAAATATAAATTTCCAAGGTTAACAGAGGAGGAAATAGAATATTTAAATAAGCCTGCTTAAAAAAAAAGAAATTGAACAAGCTATAAAAGAACTTCCTAAGAAAAAGACCTAGGACCCAACTTTATATCCACGATTCCATTTGATCCTTATCACAAGCCTGTTAGCTAAAATTTACTAGCATTAACCCTATTTTTAAAATGGGGAAACTGAGATTCTAGAGATTAAATGATTTGTCCATTTTCATTTATTAGGATCAGCAAAAAGATTGGAAACCAGCTCCTACTGACTCCAACTTCAGAATGCTTTCTCTGGCATTTTGCTTTTCCTATTCAGTTCATTTCTTTTCGATTCATCCCTAGTTGCTTAGAAAAATTTTCCTTACATGGAGCTGAAATTTGCCTCCCTGAAATTTATATCCATTGCTCCCAGTTGTCTTCCAAAACCAACCAAAACAAATCTAATCCCTCTTGCATGTTAGCCTTTCAAATACATGATCACTTGCCTTTTTAAATCCTCTCTTCTCTTGACTTAACACTTGCGTTTCCTTGAAGCATCTTATGATATATAGCAGTTTCTAGTCTTTTCATCACCATGGCATGATGGAAAGAACTCTAGATTTGTAGATGGAAGGCTTGAGTTCAAAGTGGTAGATTATATTGCTTACTACCTTTGAGACTTTAGGAAAGTCACTTAATCTCTCTGTGTGTCATCTGTAAAATGAATTGGTTGGAATGAGTGGTTTCTTATGGACCATGATGAGTCCTCTCTTTTGGATACCCTCTAGTTTGTATCCTTCCTAAAATCATAGAGTCTTAGATTTAGAGTTGCAAGAAAATTTGCAAGTCATCTAGTTTAGTCCTTTTATTTTCCAGAATTTCAAATAGCACTTCAGATATAATCTAACCATGTTAGAGGGCAGCAGGATTACTATCTCTCTCAGTATGGATACCATGCTTCTATGAATGCAGCCTGAGCACAAAGGAGCTCTGTGGTGTGTGTGTGTGTGTGTGTGTGTGTGTGTGTGTGTGTGTGTGTGTGTGTCTACCTTATAACACTGATACAAGTTCTAAATCAGTGGTGCCAAAGAGAAATGAGGTCAACTAAACTGTGCTTAAGGATCCCTGTAGGCTATATATTGATTTAGTTTTAAATTGTAACTTCATTTATGTGTTATTTATTTCATTAAATATATTTCTCAGTTACATTTGAATCTTGTTTGGGCCTCATTTGGAAGTATTGCTGGCTACATGCAGCTCCTGGATAATAGGCACTGCATCTAATTCCCTTATTTAGACTCCAGATCATCAAATAAGGTGATAGATATCGATGGGCTTTGTGACTATAAAATACTATATTAAAAAATGAGCCACAGGTATGAATAGTGAAATCGAGTACAGGCAGCAAATCAGACAAATGAAAATCAAGGAAATACAAAGACTAAAGGATATATCATATAGTTTCCATTCTAAAGCCAGGAACAGGAACCATTCATCAGTTGTAAAAGCTGATGTCTTTGAAACCTGATATCTACTTAGGAATTGCATAATTTCTTTCAGGACTAAATCTATTTTTTGCATCAATGAACTGCTCTTCTGGGCTTAGTGAAGCTGTGGTGATCAGCCCTCCTTGCCTTGTGCTCATTTATTAAGTTTGGACCAAGTTTAGTATGAGAGAGCCTTGCCTTTTGTGAGGGAAGCTCCTTTTTTCAAATAAACCTAAGAGATTCCTCCAAAGAGGGAGTAACTAAACAATAAAGACTTATGGAATCCAGATGGCTAAGTGTATAGAACACTAAGCTCATAGTCAAGAATATCTGAATTTGAATCTAGCCTCCGATATTTAGTAACTTTGGGATCCTAGTCAGCACTTTACTCAACTTCTGATTATCTCAGTTTCCTCAACTGTAAAATGAAGATAACACTAGTACCTACCTCACATGATTATTGTGAACCTCAGATGAAATAATAGCTTAGTATAGTGCTTGGAATATAGTAGCATTGTATGAATGCTCATTCCCCACCACCCCCAAGTCCCAGCCCACATTAATATTATTCAATAGCTTAACATAATTATTATTGCAATCAGCTGGAAGGCTAATATTTAAGGCCTCTAACAACATAAAGCAGTTTTGCAAGACTGCTAATGAGGCATTTTCATTTTATCTCATCTGGGCACTGTCCTATCAAATGGTCAAACTTGGGCTATACTTCTTTCTAGTGGTCATCCTCTTGGATGCAGAAGCCTCCTTTGCCAACAATCCACTCCTCATGTCATAACCAAATGCTTTTGGCTATGGTCCCAAGACCTTTGGAATTCACAAAATTACCACCAGCTCTGGACATGTAACAAATACACAAACTTGCCTAGTTGCAGATCGAAGCACCATTTCCAATGGGAATGAAAGCTTCATAGTGCTACAGTAGTGAAGAACTAGTTTTTCCCATCCTTTGCTGAAATTCCATCATTCCATTTATAGGGTCACAGCCAAGAGAATGACTAGAAGAGAAGAGAGACTGAGAAACAGGTCAGCTCCTTTGTATATCCACTGTATCATCATCTCACCAGACTTAGAAGCCAGTTAGAGTATTCATCTCAAATTCTGAATCTTAGTCATGGCCAGAAGTCCATCCTCAAAAGTCTCTCATGATTGACTGTTAGAAGGCAGAATATTTGTACATGTTTGGTAGAACTCACATAATGGTCCTATAAATAGTGAATCAATTAATCTTGCTGAGCCTTCATTTCCTCAACTATAAAATAAAGACATTCTGCCATATTACTCCTGGAGGTCCTTTTGAGCTCTAGGCCTTATGATACTATGATCTAGATAACCCCATCCAGAGGCCACTGTAACAGGAATGACATGTAGAGTTTTCTCTTGTTATCTGTGGTTATGAACACAAGTTAGTCTGGTTATATGAGATGCTTCTTAAATTTCAAATGATGTCTAGTGAAGGACTAGAGAATGGTCGAAAGGAATTATGGTGTAGTGGAAAGAAGATTGAAATCAAATTAAAATCCTGGCTTTTCCACTCATTTCAGGTATCACCTCGAGCAAGTCCTATAATCTTTCTGAGTCTCAGTTCCTTAACTTTAAAATTGGGGGATTAAAATCGATTATCTTTAAATCTCTTCTGGCTCTAAAGTTGTGATCCTTCATGAACAGGGGATATTTAGCTTGGAAAAGAGCAGGTTTTGGGATTAACATGCAGCTACTAAAATATTTACATTATTAACAAACATTCACTATAAATAAATACAGATAACTTAAAATCCAGGAATTTTAGACTATGACTGGCCTAAGTTTATATCTTTTATTTGAATGTTGCTTTCTTAGAAAGTTTAAAATCAAAGAACTACAGGAGGAAAAGTGCTGACCTAAAAAAGGTGGTTGTCTTTGTGATTTGTGATTCTCAGATTTTGTCTGCAAGATGTCTTCCGAGAGGAGAGTCTGGAATTTTTATTAATTGATTACTTTTTGGTTCATTGGGATAAATGAGAAGGAGAGTGAAAGGTGAACGGAAGGGAATAAGCATTTATTAAACACATACTATATGCCTGGCATTGTGTATTTGATCTTCACAGGTAGAGGCCATTTTTATGCTCTTTTTGCAGATGAGTAAAAACTTAGATGGAGAGCAGTAAACTGAATTCCCAGAGACATAAGACACAGAATTCCCAGAGCTAATAAGTTACTGAGGTTGGATTTTAATTCAGTTCTTTTGTGACTCCTGACTCACCTATCTGGGATTGAACAGAAAAATGTTTATCCTCCCCCACTCCCAAAGAAATCTATGTGGGAAACCTGAATTGAGATAGACTCAACAGGGCTTTTTTTTTTTTTTCAAATCTTAACTTATCAACTAAATTTCAAAAGGAATGTGCCCCACAACCCAATCTACATTTGATTTATTATCAGATGAGAACTCTTGGAAGGGCTTCAAATGACAAAGAATTTTGTACTTGGTCTTGGAGGCAGTAGGGAGCCATTGGAATTTGTTGAGTAGGAGTGGGGATGACATAGTTTTAGGTAAATTACTTTAGTGGCTGAATGGAGAATAGTTTGGAAAAGGAGAGACTTGAGACAAACAGAACTACCAGTAGTTTACTGCAGTAATTAAGGCATGAGGTGATGAGGACTTGTACCATAGTGTTCTCAATGACAGAGGAGAACTGGAGTGTTCAGGAGATGCTGCAGAGGTATAAAATAGATTCGAAAAATTCTTAGACACTTGTGTTCAATAAATTAAGGACATTAATTAGATGCAAAAAACCTGGTTATAAAGGTCTCAGATTATTGTAGTAATAGCAATGTTCTAGGAAAATGAGAAGTCACCTAAAATGTATCCAGGCCTTTCATACCAAGAAGAAATCTCTAAAAGGGATTGCAAACTTAAAATATGAAATTATGTAGTTATTTGTATTTTTGTCTTACTCTACTGCTAGACTCTAAATTCTTTGAAGGTAAGTAAAATATCTTTTTAAAAATTTGTATTCTACCTGGAATCAGAGAATCATAAAATCTCAGCTAGGGAGCAGCTGGGCAGTTCAGTGGATTGAGAACCAGACTTAGAGACAGGAAGTCCTAGGTTCAAATGTGACCTCAAATATTTCCTAGCTATGTGTTCCTGGGCAAGGCACTTAACCCTCATTGCCTAGCCCTTACCACTCTTCTGCCTTGGAACTAATACATACTATTGATTCTAAGATGGAAGGTAAGGGTTTAAAAAAATAAAAAAATACATAAATAAAACAGAATCTAAATAAATTGAATAATTCTGTGGATGAAAGTCAGCTCAGGCAAAGGGGAAATCATACTTTGAGTTTTGATTTACAATGAGATTTTCTCTAAACTGCAGATCTAAGGGAAAAAATAAGTCTGAATGCTCAAGCCCCTTTATATCTGATGTTTTGGTCCCTCCTTTCTTCTCTCCTTCTCCTGGCTATATTCCAAACAGGAAAGAAAATGTTTGTATATTCCCTGCCTTTGAGAATAACTTCTTTACTTCACTTTACTTCTCTAGTAAATGAAGAAGTTGGTCTAGGTATTCTCTAAGGTCCCTTCGAACTCTAAATCTTATGAACTGTGTTGATTAGAAGCTCAGGAATGGTTTGCTTTAGGATGGCTGCCTGTATTGTTTTACTCAAATTAAGGCTTTTTATGCTTCTAGGTGAATGGATATTATGAACAGCTCGAGGACTTAATGAGAAGGAAAATTTCTGAATAAACCTGAGCACTTTGTTTTGTTTTGTTTTTCTTTCTTATATGACTTCTGAATTCCTTTGAATGTTTTCCTTGTGCAAATAAACACTTAATTGGACCAGGCTCTGAATCCTGTAGGCAATCATTTGGTAAAGGAGATTCTGAAGTGTGGGATGTGAGTATGCTAGCTCAACAGTGAAGGTTTTTAGCTAATGAAGCCACAAAACAGCTTTATGTTGACTGGTATTAAGTCTGAAAACATAATACAGGAAGCAGAAGTCCCTGATGGATTCCCTGTGAAATTGACTTTGGTTTTATACTTGCAATATGGATGCCATTATCATTAAATGATCATCAGCAGAGCAATTGGACTCACTGATGGATTACAAGGGGAAGTGTGGGAGGTGCCATTGCACCCACAGCCAGGAATGGGGTTTCATCAATTATAAAATATGTTTCTAAAGGAAGGATTGTATTTTCTATGTAGTAGGGGGAATTGATCAAGGGATCTCCAATGGATTCATTTACCCTCCCCCCTCTTCTCATAGTCCAGCAGATGGAATTACTGAAGGAGACACAGACAATAAAATGCTGAAGATTTGAACAAAGTACAAAGGTGTTCACATTTTATTATAACAGACCAAGGTGTAAAGTCCATAGTTAAGCGTAATGGAACAAGAAGGTAGTGGTTTGAGGGTCCTTTAAAAATCAACATACCCTTTCTCTAGTCAATTGAAAAAAAAAGAGAGAGAACTAAATATTGTGAACTCTTACAGAAAAGACCCAAATCTTGGGAAGAAATCATTCTTTAACTATGGGGGAGGTGGGATGAGGGAAAGTGGAAAGAGGTAGGCAGTTCTTTCTCTTCCCATCATCCATGATGTCTTGCAGAGAAGTCCACTATGTACTAGGCAGTAATGGGCAACCTTTCAGAACTTTTTAGGGACCCATGCCATGTCTTTCCCTAACTCCCCCAGACTGGGTGCCAGTGCCTTCCCCCCTACCCCCATTGCATGTCCCACCTCCTGACTACATACAGGGATGAGGCTACCAGTGTGTACAATTAGAGGAATACATCCTCCTCATTCCTGAAGGGAACTCATGCTGGTTGTGACAGCTATAATAGGCAGAAAGTCCCTAATCACACTCCCCCTCCCTTCTTTCCTTTCTTCTTTTAGGAACAATCCCCCTCAGTACTCCTCCTCCCTTTTTCTTTTCTTTCTTTCTTTCTTCCTGCACACTTGCTCCATAGAACAAGTCAGGAAGTACTGGGTCAAGAATAATCTCCCCCCATTGTCCCCTCCCCTACCTCTCCACATAGGCTACGTATATCTACCCTGCAACTTGGCTGGAAGTGTGTACGAGCACGGAAGAGGGTCAGGAATGGATTTAGGAACATGTGCACGAGGGACAGGATTGGATGTCACACTGTGAGCCCCTCAGGGCACGAGGAAACACCTCTCCCCCCCTTGAAACTATACTTAAATACCTGCCTTAAGTTCAACAGGTGCCTCCCAACAGAGTTTACATCTCCTTTGCAAATGCCCTCTGCCCATAAGAGTAATACATTGATTTGTTGCTTTGTGATCTCAAAGTCTCAGTTTTTCTTTTATTTTGAGTCTGTGGGCTTGTGTCCCACTTGAAACCCTCCAAGAAGTGTGTCCACTGTTGTAAGGATAATATTAGAAAATAAGTATTGTTTTAATAGATTAGGGATAAGAAGTAAAGTGGCTGGCTTGAGAAAAGAACTGGAGTTTGAAGCAGAGCTGCGAGAACATGTTAATTTCAAATGTGACAGTTATAACCAGTTATCTGTGTCAATTACTCTCTCTGGCAGTTGGGAGTTGTTCTCTGGCAGTTGCCAGAGACACTCTCAGAGACTCTCTCAGGGCTGGAGGAGATAAAATCTTTGTCTCTCTCGCTCTGTCTGAGGGAAAGGAACTTAATGTTTTCCTTTCCCAACCGGTGAAGCACTAGTGACTATCTATTGTGGTTTTTATAGATTGTTTAACTCTGAGAAGACCAAAGAAAAAGCTGGTCTTTGGTTTGGACTCTGAGTCTTAAAAGACTGAGAGTCCTAACTGGATTATTGTTGAGACTCAACCAACTAGCCTTTGCTATTTTATAATTTGAAGGTGAAGTTAAGATTTATAAGGATAATAGCAGTTTTTATTTAGATAGTATAAATACAGATTAGTGAGATCAGGGAGAAGTAGTGTGGCCTGTGAAACACAGGAGAAGAGGTTCCTTGCAGAACCGGGGAGTTTATTTGGGTGGATTTAGAATCCCTTAGAAATAGAAATCCTTTATTTATCCTTATATATTTCAATAAATATTTTATGTTTATAATGTCTCTTTAGTGTCCTTGAGCCTGGCCCTGAAGGTGAGTTCACATTTGAGCTTCACTTCATCACTGATGATACTTTTGAATACATCTATCAAAAGTATCCAAACAGTTTTGAACCTATATTTAAAAGTTTTTCCATCTATATATTTTCTTTTTACAACTTGCCAATTTATTTTGGCAAGTTTTCCATCTATATTTATGTAGCTCGCCATCATCTAAGTATCTATATCCAAGAAAAAGAGCCCTTTTATCAAAATTTTGCTGTTCAAAGATACCTTGGAAATTCTAATAGTCAATAATTTTCAAGTAGCATCTGGTATTTTGGGGAGGAAAGTCCCTTCCTGGAGGGTTCTCAGTGCAATTTCTACACAGTGCATGAGTAACCAATCCAATCTTAGCAAAGCACTTACACCAGTGGGCCTACAGATATTTAGTAAAAGTGAAAGGCTGTGCCAGATAATTAATACTATAGAATTATATGTTTTACTATCACATATTATATTAACATAATGAAAGGGAGTGTTATTTTGTTTTATATTCATATATTCACATATAATTATATTTTACTATATTAATATATTACTATACCATTATATAATTCTATAATGTTTTACTATAAATATTGTATACATATTGTGTGTGTGTGTGTGTATACTTCTAGTCTAATAATGCTCTTAGAAATAGTAGAAAATAAACCCAAAGATCCCAGCTTTTGGGACAAAAATCCACTATTCAATAAAAACTGCTGGGAAAATTGGAAGACAGTGTGGGAGAGATCAGGTATGGATCAACACCTCACACCCTACACCAAGATAAATTCAAAATGGGTGAATGACTTGAACATAAAGAAGGAAACTATAAGTAAATTAGGCAAACACAGAATAGTATACATGTCAGACCTTTGGGAAGGGAAAGATTTTAAAACCAAGCAAGACATAGAAAGAGTCACAAAATGTAAAGTAAATAATTTTGACTACATCAAATTAAAAAGGTTTTGTACAAACAAAACCAATGTAACTAAAATCAGAAGGGAAGCAACAAATTGGGAAACAATCTTTATAAAAACCTCTGACAAAGGTTTAATTATTCAAATTTACAAAGAGCTAAATCAATTGTACAAAAAATCAAGCCATTCTACAATTGATAAATGGGCTAGGGACATGAACAGGCAGTTTTCAGATAAAGAAATCAAAACTATTAATAAGCACATGAAAGAGTGTTCTAAATCTCTTATAATCAGAGAGATGCAAATCAAAACAACTCTGAGGTATCACCTCACACCTAGCAGATTGGCGAACATGACAGCAGAGGAAAGTAGTGAATGCTGGAGGGGATGTGGCAAAGTAGAGATATTAATTCATTGCTGGTGGAGTTGTGAATTGATCCAATCATTCTGGAGGGCAATTTGGAACTATGTCCAAAGGGCGTTAAAAGACTGTCTGCCCTTTGATCCAGCCATAGCACTGCTGGGTTTGATAAAGAAATAATAAAAAGAGATAATAAGGAAAAAGACTTGTACAAGAATATTCATAGCTGTGCTCTTTGTGGTGGCCAAAAATTGGAAAATGAGGGGATGCCCTTCAATTGGAGAATGGCTGAACAAATTGTGGTATATGTTGGTGATGGAATACTATTGTGCTAAAAGGAATAATAAAGTGGAGGAATTCCATGGAGACTAGTACAACCTCCAGGAAGTGATGCAGAGCAAGAGGAGCAGAACCAGGAAAACATTGTACACAGAGACTGACACACTGTGGTACAATCAAACGTAATGAACTTCTCCATTAGTGGCAATGCAGTGATCCTGAACAATCTGCAGGGATCTAGGAGAAAAACACTATCCACAAGCAGAGGACAAACTGTGGGAGTAAAAACACTGAGGAAAAGCAACTGCTTGCCTACAGGGTTTGAGGGGACATGTCTGTGGAGAGACTCTAAATGAACACTCTAATGGAAATACCAACAACATGGAAATGGGTTCGAATCAAGAACACATGTGATACCCAGTGGAATCGTGCGTCAGCAGCTATGGGAGAGGTGGGAGGGGGGAGGAAAAATAAATGATCTTTGACTCCAATGAATAATGTTTGGAAATGACCAAATAAAATAATGTTTAAAAAAAAAGAAATAGTAGAGAGATGGAACAAATGCTCAGACGAGGCCCTTCTTTCACTCTTCTCTGGAAGAGATGTTAAGTGTCCTTTACAGAGGAACTGGCCAGATTCCAGGGATATCTGTCCATGCCTCCCATGTATGCATTGTATTTTGATAACCCATGTAGATATAATTATCACATGTGAATGTACTGTGTGGCAGACACATTACATATACATACCCAGAGAGACATACACACATACCCCTTTCACTTTTAAGCAGATCAGAAATAGGAGGCTCTGAGAGGTGAGATGATTGCTTATGGTTCACAACCAGGACATCCTAGTGCAAGGCTTCCAGCCCACTTGAATGCTTATTTCACTGCACCATACTATATCCTTGAATTGTTGATGCAATTATAGCAACTTACTTTTGGAAGATAGTTTTTCTATAAACTATGAATCTGTGTAATTTAGCTATAACATAGAACACGTCTCTCCCTTTGTTAAATGCTAGGTGCAGTCAGTCAAACGCTATTGTATCTACAATCTTGTATTGTACAATATTGTATCTATATTTTTAGTAAACCAGTCTAATAATTCCTGCATAAAAGGAAGATTAGATTAGTATAACTTGTTTATAATGAATTTATGCTTTCTTTACTATATGCTGCTTTTTCTTTACCCAAATATTTCTGATAATGTGAATTATGCTTCAACCACAAGGAGACCAGAAGTTAGCAAGAGATAAATATAAATGTAAATTAAGGCAAAAGGTAAAACCTCTGTCTAAATATTAGGAATAACTGGAAGTTCAGATGGATTTTCATGGTATTCTTAACTTTTCAGTTAATATGAACACCCAATAGGAGCAGAGGAGGGAACCACATGTAGCCACACAATCTAGGCTTAAATCAAACTAATTACTGTAAGAAGGTGCTAAACTAGTACAGTATTGTCCACAGGCGCTAGGTGGTCTATGCAGTGGTTCTCAAAGTTTAAGTGGACCACATGTCCCAGGGTAATTTAATATTCTACTCATGATACTTTATTATTATTAACTGCTTAACATATCATTAACTAATTTTTAGCACTGCCTCCTTGGACCACAGTTGCAAATTCCTGATGTATAATATTCTGCCTATGACATCACCCTATTTTTCTCCCTTAATGTCCTCATTCAGATCTTCTCTGCTCTGCCTTTCCCATCATAGATGTGGATTTCTTCTTTAAATACAGTGCAATTCAACACTACCGCCTCTTCTTTGCACTCCCATGATTAAGTTCCAGTGATGAGTTTAATTCTACCAAATCTTGCTGAGATTTATGTTTTTATTTGGTCATGTGTACTTTCTTGCATTAATATTCCTGGTTCATTCCACTGCTCATATTCTGTCAATTGCTGCTTAATTTTCTAGCACTGTGATACAGGATTTAGAAATGGTGAGGGTGAGCATCCCAGGTGCTGTTCTCCAGTGTTCTTAAGAGGAGTCAGATATGCCCCTATTCCCTGTTGAACTGAAATTAGTAGATTCACTCAACATTTTGTTAAGTGATGATATTTATTATTAGTAGTAGGGGATTAGGGTCTTTTAGAGAAAATTAGCCAAATTCATATAGAGGGGAAGAACTGTTAGCTCCTCTGTTAGACTATAAAAAACTCTTTGAAGGCACGAACTGTTGTTTTTTTTAACCCTTTTTGTATATCCAGTGCTTTTCAGAGTTCCTGGCACTTAATAGGTCCTTAATTAATGCTTATTGATTGAATGGTTGGTAGATATTGGTCCTATTATAGCAAGGACAAGCAAAAAAAAATTACTGGCTTTTTTTCATCTTAATGGGAAGTTCAGCAACCATTGATTCTTTCTGATAGGTCTCTCCTCCCTGGCTTCTAGCTGTTCTCTCAGTTGGAGCAGGCGAAGGCGGTATTGGCAGCGACAGAGCCCCATAACTGTTCAAATGGCAAACATATTGCTTCTATGGAAAACATATGCTTTCAAATCTGTCCTATCTTTTTTTTTTCTTTTTTCTTTTGTGTGAACTTTATGTAGTGGTATAACTATGACACTGATGAAGACCTTTGATGAATATATAGATATAGATATAGTTATAGATAGTCCTACCCTTTTATTCTTCGGCTCCCACACTGAGCATCCTAGCTCACTTCCATGCCCTGCTGTATATCCCTGTGAGAGTTATTTTCTAGGGCAAGAGGAAGGCAGCAACACTGACCTGCTAAGATATAGCCACTGAACTCTAATGGCTCTTAGAGTCTCACATGGAGTTTAATAACTGCTGGCAGCTAATGGGCCCTGGGACCAGCTACATTAAGAATAATACGTATTAAAAGCAGTTGTTTGAAGGACAGTCACCTGAAACAGAAATTTCTATCAACCAAGTATTCTGATTTGTATTAAGAAATCAGAATCCTACATATCCTTCCAAGGAGTTTCCAGGAAATTCTAAGCAATTATCTCCAACTATAGAGCTTACATCCAAATTATATATTGAGAACAGAATGTCTTTCTAACAGAAAAGAAAAAAATGAAAAATAGGTTTTTATGATGTAAGTCATGACAATTCTGATGAAGAGCCAGGTGGACTAAAGAGCAGGGGCACAGATGGAGGAAAGTACCTGGAGGCAGTGCGCTGCAGCTGGCATGAGATCAGAACACCAAACAGCACATGAACGGGCCTGATTTCACTCTGTATGACTTAGGAGAGAAGATATGGAAAGGGAGAGTCCAAGTTGCTGGCTGACCTAGGAGGCCTATGAAGCCTCTGCCTGGATCTTGGAGAGAAGGGACTGGTGCCAAATGGGGAGAGGCCTGAACCTCCACAAGTATCTCTTGTGTCCCCCAGTAGGATGTGACTAATTCTAGATGAAGATGCTGAAATCAGTTGCTAATTGCTGACTCTTTGACTTTTCTGATCTACACAGAATAAATAGCACTATAAGTAAGAATGGTTATACTGGTATCTGGAAGAAATGGTAAAAGACTTTTCTTCAGTATTTTTGGAATTGAATTAGAGTCCTTTTGGGGGCAACTAAGTCAATTGAGTGCTGGGCATTGAATCAGGAACACCTGAATTCTAATCTGGCTTTAGACACTGCCTGGGTAACTCTGGGTAAGTCACTTAACCTTGTTTGCCTCAGTTTCTTCATATGTAAAAGGAGCTGGAGAAGGAAATGGCAAATCATTCCAGTATCTTTGCCAAGAAAACCCCACATGGGGTCACAAAGAATCAGAAACAACTTAAATGACAGAACAATAATGAGTCTTTTCTGTCATCCTTCAAAGAAGTAGGAAAGTTTTCTTGACTGTTCTGACTCAGCTATGAGTCTTTTCTATTTTTTTTTAAATCATGTAAATAAAACTTTAAAAAGTTAGTGTGCTTAATAGTTTGAGTATTTATAGGGGAGCCTGTTGCCTTTTGCAGAAGCAAAAAGAGTCAGATACTGAAGTTTCCAGAGTTTCCTTGGGTGGGGAGCATAAGTCAAAGGAATTTGTGTAATAGGTACTCTCAAAATTGTTCTAGGGTTGTCACGTCAGGAAGGAAACGTCAGCACCAGGTTTATATTTAATTTTATCCTGCAAAAAACACTTCAAAGTCCTTTAGAGACTATTTCCTTCTAAACATCCTTTTTCTGATCTTCATAAGATGTCTTTTTAGAATCTAAAAGTTGCACGAGACCAAATGATAAAAAAGGATTAGAAATAGGAATAATAAAATATTTCCTCTTTGTATGATATAAAAAAGTTTGGAAGAAGAAAAAGCCCATCAAAAGCCCGTGGATACTAGGAAAGAGGACTGCCAGTACAGGCAAACAAGGCAGTAATCTTTTAGCAGGTCAATGGGCCAGTCAGACACTCCTTTGGCCTACTTAGATCCTGTCTGATTGTGGAAGCAGCAATAAAAGGGCTTTTCTGAGAAAGTCTTTGGGCAAACTTCAGGGAGCAAGAGATAGCAAATCCAATGCAGTATGGTAGCACTTGGATAAGTCAACTCAGGCACCCAGGTGCTACAAGGTCCTTAAATAACCCGACTTAAAATATTATAAAGGCTCCTGAATATACAGTCTTCTGAAACTCAAAAATTCAAGGTTGTCCCCTAATCTGGAAGCAGAAGTTAGTGCTGGAACCAAGGCAATCTAGGGCAAAATTGAGCAGGGTTGATGACTGCATCCAAAAATGCAACTGAGGGGTGGGATTGGGATAGGATTCTGACCCTGGCACAAAACTTCAATTCAGAAATTTAGACTGGACTTGTGAGTAAAACAAAGAAGATAAAGCCAGTAATAAAAATTATCCTCCAAAAGGGCAGGGTAACTCTCTAACATTTGAAAGCAGAGATTCAAAAGGAAAAAAAGTGAATTTTCTTTTTTTCTCATTTGAATTAGTTTATTTAGTCAATTTAGAACATTATTCCTTCATTACAATAATCACACATTATTTCCCTCCCTCCCCTCCACAAACCCTTCTCACAGTCAACACTCAATTTCATTGGGTATTTCTTGTGTCCTTGATCAGAACCCATTTCCATGCTGTTGTTTACACTAGGATGTTCATTTAGATAGGTCCCCAGCCATATCTAATAATACAAATATAAAAATACAAATACTAATAAAACAAAACTTATTTTCTAATATCATCCTTACAATACTCAATAAACTGCAGTGGCTCTCTATCTCCTCCAGACTCAATGAAAATCTTCTGATATAATAGTCATTAATTACTTAATTACTTCCATTTTGAGTCCTTTCACATCTTATCTCTCTATTGACTTCCTTATTCTTCTGCAACAAGATATGCTATCTCCCAATTTTGGATATCTCATTTTCAGTGGCTATCTCCCATGCCTGGAATCCTCTCCTTACTCCTCTGTTTCTCTGGCATTGGAAAAAGATCCAATTGAAACTCACTTTCTTTTTTTTTCATTGTAAGTTATTTATTTAGTCAATTTAGAATATTATTCCTTGGTTCATATTCTTTCCCTCTCTCCCCTTCCCTACCCCTTCCCATAGCTGATGCACAATTCCACTGGGTTTTACATGTGCCCTTGATCAGAATCTATCTCCATGTTGTTGGTGTTTGCATTAGGATGTTCATTTAGAGTCTACATCCCCAACCATATCTCCCTCGACCCATGTGATCAAGTAGTTGTTTTTCTTCTGTGTTTCTGCTCCCACAGTTCTTCCTCTGAATGTGGATAGTGTTTTTTCTCATAAATCCCTCTGAGTTGTTCAGTATCACTGCATTGCCACTAATGGAGAAGTCCATTACATTCAATTGTACCACAGTGTATCAGTCTCTGTGTATAATGTTCTCCTGTACTACTCCTCTAATTCTGCATCAATTGCTGGAGGTTGTTTCAGTTCCCATGGAATTCTTCAAGTTTATTATTCCTTTTAGCACAATAGTATTCCATCACCAACATATACCACAATTTGTTCAGCCATTCCCCAATTGAAGGGCATCCCCTCATTTTCCAATTTTTGGCCACCACAAAAAGCGAATATTCTTGTACATGCTTTAATCCTTATTATCTATTTGGGGTACAAACCCAGCAGTGCTATGGCTGGATCAAAGGACAGACAGTCTTTTATCACCCTTTGGGCATAGTTCCAAATTACCCTACAGAATGGTTGGATCAATTAACAACTCCACCAGCAAAGCATTAATGTCCCAACTTTGCCACATCCCCTCCAGCATTCATTACTTTCCTTTGCTGTCATGTTAGCCAATCTGATAGATGTGAGGTGATACCTCAGAGTTGTTTTGATTTGCATTTCTCTGATTATAAAAGATTTAGTTTTCATGTGCTTATTAATAGTTTTTATTTCTTTAACTGAAAATTGTCTGTTCATGTCCCTTGCCCATTTATCAATTGGAGAATGACTTGGGTTTTTGTACAATTGGTTTAGATCTTTATCAATTTGAGTAATTAGACTTTTGTCAGAGGTTTTTGTAATGAAGATTGTTTCACAATTTGTTGCTTCCCTTCTAATTTTGGATGCATTAGCTTTGTTTGTACAAAAACTTTTTAATTTGATGTAATCAAAATTATTGATTTTACATTTTGTGATTTTTTTCTAGCTCTTGCTTGGTTTTAAAGTCTTTCCTTTCCCATAGATCTGACAAGTATACTTTAATGTATTTGCCTAATTTGCTTATAGTTTCCTTCTTTACATTCAGGACATTCACCCATTCTGAGTTTATCTTGGTGTAGGGTGTGAGATGTTGATCCAAACCAAATCTCTCCCATACTGTCTTCCAAATTTCCCAGCAGTTTTTATGAAATAGTGGGTTTTGATTCCCAAAAACTGAGATCTTTGGGCTTATCATAGACTGTCTTGCTGAGGTCATTTACCCCAAGTCTATTCCGCTGATACTCCTTTCTGTCTCTTAGCCAGTAGCAAATTGTTTTGATGACCACTGCTTTATAGTATAGTTTGAGATCTGGGATTGCAAGTCTTCCTTCCTTTGAATTTTTTTCTTGATTTCCCTGGATATCCTTGATCTTTTGTTCTTCCAAATGAACTTTGTTATGCTTTTTTCTAATTCAGTAAAAAAGTTTTTTGGTAGTTCAATGGGTATGACATTAAATAAGTAAATTAATTTCGGTAGGATTGTCATTTTTATTATGTTAGCTTGTCCCACCCATGAGCAATCAATGTTTTTCTAATTGTTTAGATCTAGTTTTAATTGTGTGGAGAGTGTTTTGTAGTTGTATTCATATAGTTCCTGTGTTTGTCTCAGCAGATAGATTCCTAAGTATTTTATATTGTCTAGGGTGATTTTAAATGGAATTTCTCTTTCTAATTCTTGCTGCTGAAATGGGTTGGAGATATATAGAAATGCTGATGACTTATATGGGTTTATTTTGTATCCTGCAACTTTGCTAAAGTTGTTGATTATTTCAACTAGCTTTTTGGTTGTTTCTCTAGGATTCTTTAAGTAGACCATCATATCATCTGCAAAGAGTGATAGCTTGGACTCCTCATTGCCAATTTTAATACCTTCAATTTCTTTTTCTTCTCTAATTGCTACTGTTAGTGTTTCTAGTACAATGTTAAATAATAGAGGTGATAATGGACATCCTTGCTTCACTCCTGATCTTATTGGGAAGGCTTCTAGTTTATCTCCATTGCAGATGATGTTTGCTGATGATTTGAGATATATACTGTTTATTATTTTTAGGAAAGGTCCTTCTATTCCTATACTTTCTAGTGTTTTCAATAGGAATGGGTGCTGTATTTTATCAAAGGCTTTTTTCTGCATCTATTGAGATAATTATGTGATTTTTGTCAGTTTACTTATTAATATGGTCAATTATGTGGATGTTTTTCCTAATATTGAACCATCCTTTGATTTCTGGTATGCATCTTACAAGTCATAGTGAATAATGCTTGTGATGACTTGCTGGAATCTTTTTGCTAGTATCCTATTTAAGTTTTTTGCATCTATATTCACTAAGGAGATTGGTCTATAGTTTTCTTTCTCTGTTTTTGACCTGCCTGGCTTTGGAATAAGTACCATATTTGTGTTGTAAAATGAATTTGGTAGAAGTCCTTCTTTGCTTATTCTGTCAAATAGTTTGTATAATATTGGGATTAGTTGTTCTTTGAATGTTTGATAGAATTCATTTGTGAATCCATCTGGACCTGGGGATTTTTTTCTTAGGGAGTTCTTTGATGGCTTGTTCAATTTCTTTTTCTGATATGGGGTTGTTCAGGTAATTTATTTCTTCCTCTGTTAGTCTAGGCAATTTATATTTTAGTAAGTATTCATCCCTATCATCTAGATTGCCATATTTGTTGCTATATAATTGGGCATAATAGTTTTTAATGATTGACTTAATTTCCTCTTCATTAGAGGTGAGGTCTCTCTTTTCATCTTGGATACTGTCAATTTGGTTTTCTTCTTTCCTTTTTTAAATTAGATTGACCAGTACTTTGTCTATTTTATTTGTTTTTTCAAAGTATCAGCTTCTAGTCTTATTTATTAAATCAATAGTTCTTTGTCTTTCCATCTTATTAATTTCTGCTTTGATTTTTAGGATCCCTAATTTAGTCTTTATCTGAGGATTTTTAATTTGTTCACTTTCTAGTTTTTTTAATTTGCATGCCCAATTCATTGCCCTCTGACCTCTTTAATTTGTTAATATATGAACTCAAGGATATAAATTTCCCCCTTAGTACTGCTTTGGATGCATCCCATAAGTTCTGAAAGAATGTCTCATCATTGTCATTTTCTTCAATGAAGTTATTAATTGTTCCTATGATTTGTTCTTTAACTAACTGGTTTTAGAGAATTGTATTGTTTAATTTCCAATTAATTTTTGATTAACCTCTCCATGTCCCCTTACTAATTATTATTTTCATTGCATTGTGATCTGAGATGGTTGCATTTATTATTTCTGCTCTTTTGCACTTGTTTGCAATGTTTTTATGTCCTAATACATGGTCAATTTTTGTGAATGTACCATGTGCTGCTGAAAAGAAGGGGTATTCCTTTTTGTCCCTATTTATTTTTCTCCACGTGTCTACTAACTCTAATTTTTCTAAGATTTCATTTATTTCTCTTACCTCTTTCTTATTTATTTTTTGGTTTGATTTATCTAGTTCTGATAGAGGAAGGTTCAGGTCTCCTACTAGTATAGTTTTTCTATCTATTTTATCCTTGAGCTCCACTAGTTTCTCCTTTAGGAATTTGGATGCTATGCCATTTGGTGCATACATGTTGAGTACGGATATTTCCTCATTGTCTATACTGCCTTTTATCAGAATGTAATTTCCTTCCTTATCTCTTTTAACTAGATTTATTTTTACTTTGGCTTTGTCAGATATCAGATTGCGACTCTTACCTTCTTTTTATCAGTTGATGCTCAATAGATTTGGCTCCATCCTCTTACTTTCACCCTATGCATATCTACCTTCCTCATGTGTGTTTCTTGTAGATAACATATGGTAGGGTTTTGGATTCTAATCCACTCTGCTATTCACTTGCATTTTATGGGTGAGTTCATTTATTCACATTCAGAGTTATGATTACTAGCTGTGTATTTCCCAGCATTTTGATTTCTACTCTTGTTCCTGCCTTTTCTTCTTTCACTATTTCCTTCTACACCAATGTTTGTTTTTAATCAGTCTCCCTAGTTCCTACCCTTATTTTACTTCCCTTTCTAACCCCCTTTTTTCTTATCCCCCCTTATTTTCCCTGCAGTCTTTCTAAAACTACTCCCCCACCCTTTCCCTCCCTTGTACTACTTCCCTCCCCACCTGTCCATTTGTTACCCTTCTACTTCCCTATAAGGTGCAAATCTATTCTCTGCCCCAATGGATTGGATTGTTCTTCCCTCTTTGGGTCAATTTCAATGAATTGAGTATTTCCTCTCTCCAACCTCTTTACCCTTCCAGTGTATTGATGCTCTTCCCCATCCCTCCATGAGCTCCTTTGTGACATATGAATTTACCCCCATTTGTTTCTTTTACCATTTCTTTTAGTATTAACCTGTTTTTAGCTCTAGCTCTCTCTCTATAAATATATATATATACACACATGTATATGTATTTATGCATGCATATATCTATGTACCTATTTATGTCTTGTCCTTTCATCCTATACAGTTTGTCACTGTTCCCTCTAAGTGTAATTCTTCTAGCTGCCCAGGTGATAATAACAATTTTTAATAGTTACCAATGACCTCTTTTCTTATAGGGATACATAACATTTTAACTCACTGAGTCTCTTAAAAAAAGGTTTTTTTGTTTTGTTTTTCTTTTTTCTTTTTTTTTTAAATTACCTTTTGATGATTCTCTTGAGTTCTACACTTGGGCATCAAATTTTCTGTTCAGGTCTGGTCTTTTGTTTACAGATTCTTGGAATTCTTCTATTTTGTTGAATGACCATATTTTCCCCTATGAATATAGTCAGTTTTGCTGGGTAGTTGATTCTTGGTTGTAGACCTAGTTCCCATACTTTCCAGAATATCATATTCCATGCCTTTCAATCCTTCAGTGTGGATGCAGCCAGATCCTGTGTAATCCTCACTGTGGTTCCATGGTATCTGAATGACTTCTTCTTGGTAGCTTTTAATATCTTTTCTTTGGTCTGGTAATTCTGGAATTTGGCTATAACATTTCTGGGTGTTGTCAGTTGGGGTTTAAGTACAGGAGGTGACCTGTGTATTCTTTAAACCTCTACTTTTCCCTCTTGCTCTAGGATATCGGGGCAGTTTTCTTGAATAATTTCATGTAGTATTATGTCCAGGCTTTTTCTTTTGTCATGCTTTTCTGGTAGACCAATGTCCCTTAAATTGTCTCTCCTCGAATGTTTTTCTAAATCCTCTGTTTTGTGAATGAGATGCTTCATATTTTCCTCAATTTTTTCATTCTTTTGGTTTTGTTTTATAGTGTCCTACTGCCTTGTGGGGTCACTTGATTCTAGTTGTTGTATTCTGGTTCTTAAGTACTGGATTTCATCCTTGGCTTTTTGGTCATCCTTCTCCTTCTCATCTGATTTTATTTGGAGGTCATCTTTCATTCTCTTTACCTCATCTCTCATCTCCTTTGCCTCATCTTTTATCTTCTTTGCCTCATCTTTCATCTCCTTAGCCTCCTTTGCCTGTTTGATTTTGGCTTTCAAGACACGATCTTCTGTTTCCAGATGACTTGTCTTAGTTTTAAAATTCTCTTCCCAATTGTCTTCAGCCTCTCTCAATTGTGTTTTGAATTGGACTTTGAGTTCTTCCAAAGCCTGTATCCAATTCACTGGGTTTTCTGTTTTATTGCTTACCTCCTCTGTTTCATTTGCTCTTAGATCGTTGCCTGTACAGAAGCTGTTGATTGTAATTTCTTTCTTCTTTTTCTGTTGTTTTCTCATATTTACCCCTTTTTGGCTCCCCATATTTGTCTGTGCTCTTGCTCCTCTCATTTTTTTGGTTTTGGGGCTTTCTGTCAGTCTCCCCTCTTGGAGCTTTGTCAGATCTCTCATTGTAGTCTCTGGGGGAGGATTGTTGGAGTTTGAGCTTCCCTGTCCTCTGGAAGCTTTCGATTGGATTAAAGTCCAGCAGTCTGTGGGGGAGGGGTGTTGGATCTTGGGCTTTCCTGAGCTCTGAAGACTTTTGATGGGATTAAGTTCAGTTGGGTTGGGCTGGATGTGTTCTGAGGCCAAAATCTCCTATAAGGCTGGAGCAATATGGAGGGTCTCTGCCGCTCTGACCAGGATTCAGGCTCTATGCTCCTTCTCCAGCTCCTTCCCTGCCACCTGTGTTCAATGCTCTGAGCCTGGCACAGCCCTGCCCACAAGGTATACCCTCCAGACCAGCACATTTGCCCACCCAGAGGTTCCCTCTGCTGCTGGAGGCTTAGCACTCTAGATGGGTGGGGGAGGGGTCCTGGGACCTTCATTCTGCCTTCCCCTTAAACTGTAGTGTTCTTAGATTCTGGCTTTTGGGGGGCATACCTTTTGAATTGAGTCCAGCAGGAGGGTTTCTTGGCTCTGTCTTATTATTAGGTTTGATTTTCAGTCCCCTAGGAGCATTCAGTTTGTGATAGGTAAGGAAGGGTATTCATAGGTCTTTTCTTCTGTTGCTTCTAGGCCGCCATCTTGACCCCACCCTCAAAAAGTGAATTTTCCAAAAGAACTGCATGAATACTTAGGAGAAATGAAATAATTTATTTAAAAAAACTGATATAATTCTATTCCTTGACAGGAGATAGCTCAACATTCTGCATACATTGCAAAAGGATTTCACTCTGATCCATTCTGGTGGGTCTTTTGCTAACGAACCAATGCAACTTGATTCTCCATGTGTGCTCCACCCTTTCCTCTTCCAAGCTCAGGGCTAAAACCAACAGGATTGCTTGGTTCCTAAGTCAGATAGAGCACTTTACTTGGTAGACTTTAAAAGTAGATTTTCTCTTTGGGTCTCTCTTTCCACCTGTTCAGTATTCAGGGTCTTTTTGAGTCTATCCCTCAGAATTTATGTGAATGTGGAGTGAAACTCCTTCCCTTTGCATCTATGGCAGCTCCTCACATGGGCAATGACAGCAGGAGACTGGATTTCAAGGTCAAAGTGATTTCTTCTGCTTTGTATCTCTTTCCCTGAAAGTTCATCAAAAAGAGTTTATGAGAGATAGACCTTTTAGCTTGGAGGCTACTTTTTGATTCAGGAGTTTGGGACTTCCTCAATTGGTACTAAGAAGAGATGATGACCCTCAACAGGATTATGAACAATATGTGTCAGGCTGGCCTGATAAGATAAGAACTTTGGGTGAATGATATAAATTGATCAATATTTTCCCTAGATCAAGATTGATGTTTGGGGAGCAAACTCTGTCTTAGCTGAACATTTTCAGATGCTGCTAACTTTGAGTACTCCCTCTGTAAGCAGTTTCAGTAAAATACATAAATACCTTAAGGATAAAGGCTCCTTCATAATTTATACCCAACAACTTTTCTGTCCATTGCAAGGTGCTATTGCTGTTTTCTCCTATAAGTAAACCTCTTAATTGTTTGGGAGGATCACCATGGCTTTATATGATTCTTTCCTTGGAATTCCTGTTTCATAATTGGGGGCATTTGGATGTTTTGGTATCCAACAATTAGCACATTCAGAAGGACTCCCAGAAAATGGGCAGGGGAAGAAAGGAAAGTATTGGGGAGATCCCAGGTGACTTTCCAGGGAAATATGAGCACTGGAGTATGAATAATAGATTCATGTGGATCATGTAGGGACTGGGGGGGATACCCTCAGGACTTTATAGGAGTTGAGTATCACCATAGTTGAGGTAAAATTGCCAGAGGTGGGCAAAGAGGCCAAGGCAGCAATTGCTCAAATAGCTTGGTCTTTGTTGATTGCTTGGTCTTTGTCACAAAAGCTCTAGAACTAAAAACATATACAGATATCTACTTCCTGACTTATAAAAAACATGGCTGAAAAGAGTAAGAGGGGAAAAAAAAACTTCTCTACCTTAGTGTGCCATTTTGCTAATTGTTCCATGATCAATATAAAGTTATTTCTACATATTTCCTCCAGTCTCCCTAAATTTGCCTTACTCTTGAGGAGTCTTAGTCCCACCACTAGTCCCTTATAGGTCTGGATGGCTTTGACACATCAAAAGAGGCCTCAAATCTAGGGCTTTATTTCCATCAGGAGAGGCTGATGGAGTCTCTCTTGTATACTGCTGATGAAATTTCCTTTAATAATGCTATACTTGTTTGTTTTTTCTTTCTTCTCATGGTACCCTAGTCTATATCAAATTGAAACCATACTTGTTTCTTCATATCCCACTTTGGCCCATTTGTTGCTGAAGTCTTTTCTGAATTCAGAAGAACTTGTACTGATCTTACTTTGCTGCTGTTTAGATCTTGAATCTCAGTCAATTTGTCCAGTGCTTCCCCAAATGTATAGGCTGATGCCCTTCTCAGGCAGCCTAAAACAGCTAATAGGGATTCCTTCCAATGAACAGTGTCTAACTTTTTTAAGCCCATATTTACTTTTTTCAATTCATGTTATATATGAGGAAACTGAGGCAAATTGGGCTAAGTGACTTGACCAAGATCACATAGGTAATAAATGTCTGAGGCTAGATTAGAACTTTCTAACTATAGGCCTAGTGCATCATCCACTTTACCACCTAGCTGCCCCATCTTAACTCTTATCTTATACTTGTTATTTGACACTCACTGGCAATTAGACTCTTAGTTATGGGGATGCTGTGACCTTGGCAAAGAGAACTAAGGTTGCATTATAAATTGGACATTTGCCACCCCAAGAACATGTGCATATTTCACTGATCCCCCCAAATTATAGGAATAGATTTATTATTGGGGGTAGTCTTGCATACTCCCATAGGGAAATTCTGATGATGGATATAAGTGGTGAAAGTTATCCAAAGGAGTTTTTCCAAATGGACAACTACTTCCCTCCATTCATCATGGAGAGTGGCAAACATTATATGGTACAGGGTGTCAGGATGGAATGGTACCCCAAATCATAAAAAAAATTCTGGGATTGGCTAATGTAAATATCATTTGACAAACTCAGAGTCTTTTTAACAGTCTGCATACACTGTGAAAAAACCTCAATGGGACTTGGAGAATGAAAGTAGATTATTATGAATTAAGCAAGGTCACTCCTCCACTGCTCTTCTATATATGGTTACTAACCTTGAAAAACTGACCACAAAAGTAGGGCAATGGCATATTATAGTAGGTCTAGCTAACATATTTTTTTTAGTCTTCCTTTAGCAGAGTTGTTGCATGAGTAGTTTGAGTTCAGATGGGATGGACAGCAAATGGACTTTCTTGGTCATACCTAAGGGATGTATAAATAGCCCAGATGTATGCTCTGGTATATTTGCCCATGATCTAGATACTATTCTAACCTCTTTCAACATTAGTTATAAACATTATATTGATTATTTCATGGTAACATCTGATGTATAATTTTTATACAAATATAGTCCTTCCCTCAACCCTTTTTTATCTCATTGGGATACAGACCTAGTAGTAGTATTGCTGGACCAAAGAGTCTTCAAAGTTTTGGGGCCCTTTGGGCATAGATCCAAATTCCTCTCTAGAGTGGTTGGATCAGTTCATAATTCCATCAACAATGCTTTAGTGACCCCCCCATCTTTTTAATGCCTAATCATGTAATATTGCTAATTTTAGCTTTTCTTGTTCATCCATGACAAGTCAAACCATGTCACTTCTTTGTTTGGACAAGAAACATAGTGATGAATCAGTGGAATAAATTGGTTATATTATATATATTATATATATTATATCAGGTAATAAATGATCATAGTAATTTAGTGTTTGATAAATCAAAAGATCTAAGATTTTAGGGAAAGAACTCACAATTTGACAAAAATTGCTGAGAAACTTGGGAAATGGTATGGCAAAACTTGGGAAAAGACCAACATCTCGTACTGTATACTAAGACATGGTCAACATGACTACATGATTCAGACATAAAAGGTAATACCATAAGCAAATTAGGAGACCTTGGAACAACTTACCTGTCAAATTCATAAAGAAAAGAATTGGGGGCAGCTGGGTAGCTCAGTGGACTGAGAGCCAGTCCTAGAGACAGGAGGTCCTAGGTTCAAATCTAGCCTCAGACACTTCCCAGCTGTGTGACCCTGGGCAAATCATTTAACCCCCATTTCTTAGCCCTTACCTCTCTTCTGCCTTGGAACCAATACCCAATATTGATTCCAAGATGGAAGGTAAGGGTTTAAAAAGAAACAAAGAAAAAGAATTTATGGCCATACCTGAAATAAAGAGAATCATAGGATGTAAAATGAATAATTTTGATTATACTAAATTAAAAAGGGATTATGCAAACAAAACCCAATGCAATCAAGATTAGAAAAAAGCAGAAAAATTCTCACATCAATCATCTCTTCATTTACTGGCAAATAATTGGAAATTGAAAGGATACCCTTAATTGGGAATAGCAGAACAAGTTGTGGTATATGATTATGATGGAGTGCTATTGTACTATAAGCATTGATGAGCAGGATGATTTAAAAAAAATTTCAGAAAACTTACATGAACTGATGCAAAGTGAAGTGAGTAGAACATTGTACAAAGTATGATCAACTGTGAATAACTTAGCTATTCTCAGTAATACAATACAAGGCAATTCTGAAGAATTTAAGATGGAAAAACACTATCTACTTCTGAGAAAGAACTTATGGAGTCTGAATACATGCCAAAGCATAATTTTTCTTACATTTTTTATTTGTCTTGGTTTGTTTTTTGTTTGTTTTTTTTTTTGCTTGTCTTTTCTTTCACAAAATGACTAACATGGAAATATGTTCTTTGTGACTGTATATGTATAATCTATCATCAAATTTTGGAACTCAACATTTTAAAAATATTTTTACATGTTTAAAAATTTTAAGTTTGAAATAATTTTTTTATTTTTTTATTATTATTTTTTAATTTTATAGTATTTTATTTGATCATTTCCATGCATTATTCATTAAAGACAAAGATCATTTTCTTTTCCTCCCTCCCACCCCCCATAGCCGACGCGTGATTCCACTGGGTATCACATGTATTCTTGATTCGAACCCATTGCCATGTTGTTAGTATTTGCATTAGAGTGTTTGTTTAGAGTCTCTCCTCTGTCATGTCTCCTCAGCCATTGTAGTCAGGCAGTTGCTTTTCCTCGGTGTTTCTATTCCCTCAGTTTGTCCTCTGCTTATGGATAGTGTTTTTTCTCCTAGATCCCTGCAGATTGTTCAGGGACATTACACTACCACTAATGGAGAAGTCCATTACGTTCGATTATACCACAGTGTATTAGTCTCTGTGTACAATGTTCTCCTGGTTCTGCTCCTCTCCCTCTGCATCACTTCCTGGAGGTCGTTCCAGTCTCCATGGAATTCCTTCACCTTATTATTCCTTTTTGCACAATAATATTCAATCACCAACATATACCACAATTTGTTCAGCCATTCCCCAATTGATGGGCATCCCCTCGTTTTCCAATTTTTGGCCACCACAAAGAGCGCAGCTATAAATATTTTTGTAGAAGTCTTTTTGTCCTTTATCTCTTTGGGGTACAGACCCAGCAGTGCTATGGCTGGATCAAAGGGTAGACAGTCTTTTAGCGCCCTTTGGGCATAGTTCCAAATTGCCCTCCAGAATGGCTGGATCAGTTCACAACTCCACCAGCAATGAATTAATGCCCCTACTTTGCCACATCCCCTCCAGCATTCATTACTTTCCATAACTGTCATGTTATCCAATCTGCTAGGTGTGAGGTGATACCTCAGAGTTGTTTTGATTTGCATCTCTCTGATTATGAGAGATGTAGAACATTTCTTCATGTGCTTATTAATAGTTTTGATTTCTTTATCCGAAAACTGCCTATCCATGTCCCTTGCCCATTTATCAATTGTAGAATGGCTTGATTTTTTGTACAATTGATTTAGCTCTTTATAAATTTGAGTAATTAAACCTTTGTCAGAGGGTTTTATGAAGATTTTTTCCCAATTTGTTGTTTTCCTTCTGATTTTAGTTACATTGGTTTTGTTTGTACAAAAGCCTTTTAATTTGATGTAGTCGAAATTATTTATTTTACATTTTGTGATTCTTTCTATGTCTTGCTTGGTTTTAAAGTCTTTCCCCTCCCAAAGGTCTGACATGTATACTATTCTGTGTTTACCCAATTTACTTATGGTTTCCTTCTTTATGTTTAAGTCTTTCACCCATTTTGAATTTATCTTGGTGTAGGGTGTCAGGTGTTGATCAATTCCTAATCTCTCCCACACTGTCTTCCAATTTTCCCAGCAGTTCTTATCGAATAGTGGATTTTTTCCCCAAAAGCTGGGATCTTTGGGTTTATCATATACTGTCTGGCTGAGGTCAGTTGCCCCCAGTCTATTCCACTGATCCTCCTTTCTGTCTCTTAGCCAGTACCAAATTGTTTTGATGACCGCTGCTTTGTAATATAATTTGAGGTCTGGGACTTCTAGGCCCCCCTCATTTGTGTTTTTTTCATTATTTCCCTGGATATCCTTGATCTTTTGTTATTCCAAATGAACTTTGTTATGGTTTTTTCTAAATCAGTAAAGAAATTTTTTGGGAGTTCCATGGGTATGGCACTAAATAGATAAATGAGTTTGGGTAGGATGGCCATTTTTATTATATTGGCTCGTCCTATCCATGAGCAGTTAATGTTTTTCCAATTGCTCAAGTCTAGTTTTAGTTGTGTGGAGAGTGTTTTGTAGTTGTGTTCATATAGTTCCTGTGTTTGTCTCGGGAGATAGATTCCTAGGTATTTTATTTTGTCTAAGGTGATTTTGAATGGGATTTCTCTTTCTAGTTTTTGCTGCTGAGCTGTGTTGGAGATATATAGAAAAGCTGATGACTTATGTGGGTTTATTTTGTATCCTGCAACTTTGCTAAAGTTGTTGATTATTTCAATTAGCTTTTTGGTTGAATCTCTAGGATTCTTTAAGTAGACCATCATGTCATCTGCAAAGAGTGATAACTTGGTCTCCTCCTTGCCTATTTTGATGCCTTCAATTTCTTTTTCTTCTCTAATTGCTACTGCTAGGGTTTCTAGTACAATGTCAAATAATAGAGGTGATAATGGGCATCCTTGTTTCACTCCTGATCTTATTGGGAATGCATCTAGTTTATCCCCATTGCAAATGTTATTAGCTGATGGTTTTAGATATATACTGTTTATTATTTTTAGGAATGACCCTTCTATTCCTATGCTTTCTAGTTTTTAATAGGAATGGATGTTGTATTTTATCAAAGGCTTTTTCTGCGTCTATTGAGATAATCATGTGGTTCTTGTTGGTTTGCTTGTTGATGTGGTCAATTATGTGGATGGTTTTCCTAATATTGAACCAGCCCTGCATCCCTGGTATAAATCCTACTTGATCATTGTGGATGACCCTTCTGATCACTTGCTGGAGTCTTTTTGCTAGTATCCTATTTATGATTTTTGCATATATATTCATTAGAGAGATTGGTCTATAGTTTTCTTTCTCTGTTTTTGACCTGCCTGGTTTTGGAATCAGTACCATGTTTGTGTCATAAAAGGAGTTTGGTAGAATTCCCTCTTTGCTTATTATGTCAAATAGTTTGTATAGTATTGGTATTAACTGTTCTCTGAATGTTTGATAGAATTCACTGGTGAATCCATCAGGCCCTGGGGATTTTTTCTTAGGAAGTTCTTTGATGGCTTGTTGGATTTCATTTTCTGATATGGGATTATTTAAGAATTCTATTTCTTCTTCTGTTAGTCTAGGCAGTTTGTATTTTTGTATATATTCACCCATATCACTTAAATTGGTATATTTATTGCCATATAATTGGGCAAAATAATTTTTAATGATTGCCTTAATTTCCTCTTCATCAGAGGTGATGTCCCCCTTTTCATCTTTGATGCTGTTAATTTGCTTTTCTTCCTTCCTTTTTTTAAATTAGATTGACCAGTAGTTTGTCTATTTTGTTTGTTTTTTCAAAGTACCAGCTTCTTGTCTTATTTATTAAGTCAATAATTCTATCACTTTCGATTTTATTAATTTCTCCCTTAATTTTTAGGATTTCTAGTTTTGTTTTCTGCTGGGGGTTTTTCATTTGGTCACTTTTGAGTTTTTTTATTTGCATTTCCAATTGATTGATCTCTGCTCTCCCTAGTTTGTTAATATATGCACTCAGGGATATGAATTTACCTCTGATTACCGCTTTGGCTGAATCCCAAAAGGTTTGAAAGGATGTCTCGCCATTGTCATTTTCCTCGATGAAATTATTAATTGTTTCTATGATTTCTTCTCTAACTAAACGATTTTGGAGTATCATATTGTTTAGTTTCCAATTAGTTTTTGATTTGGTTTTCCATGTACCATTACTGATCATTATTTTTATTGCCTTGTGGTCTGAAAAGGCTGCATTTATTATTTCTGCTTTTCTGCATTTGTGTGCCATGTTTCTGTGACCTAATGTATGGTCAATTTTTGTGAATGTGCCATGTGGTACTGAGAAGAAGTTGTATTCCTTTTTATCCCTATTTATTTTTCTCCATATGTCTATTAATTCTAATTTTTCTAAGATTTCATTCACTTCTTTTACCTCTTTCTTATTTAGGTTTTTATTTGATTTATCTAAATTTGATAATGGTTGGTTTAAGTCTCCCACTAATATGGTTTTACTGTCTATTTCTCCCTTCAATTCTCCTAGTTTCTCCATTAGAAATTTGGGTGCTATATTATTTGGTGCATACATGTTGATTAGTGATATTTCCTCATTATCTAAAGTCCCTTTTAACAAAATATAATTACCTTCCCTATCCCTTTTGATCAGGTCTATTTTTGCTTTGGCTTTATCAGATATCATGATTACCACTCCTGCCTTCTTTCTGTCAGTTGAGGCCCAGAAGGTTTTACTCCATCCTTTAATTCTGATCTTGTGGGTGTCGACCCGCCTCATGTGTGTTTCTTGGAGACAACATATGGTAGGGTTTTGGATTCTAATCCATTCTGCTATTCGTCTACGTTTTATGGGTGAGTTCATCCCATTCACGTTCAACGTTATGACTGTCACTTGTGGACTCCCTGGCATTTTGATAGCCTTCCCTAATTCTAACCCATTCTTCTTCGGCTCTACCTTTTAGTCCAGTGATTTACTTTAAATCGGTCCCCCTTGTTTTTCCCTTTCTTCCCCTCTCCCTTCTTATTCCCTCCCTTATTTTCTCCTGTAGTCTTTTTAAAACTCCCCCCCCAACCCTCTCCCTCCCTTGTACTGCTTCCCTCCCCACCAGTCTGTTTTTTACCCTTCTACTCCCCTATAGGGTGCAAATCTATTCTCTTCCCCAATGAATTGGATTATTCTTCCCTCTTTGGGTCAGTTTCAAAGTACGTAAGAGTTGAGTATTTCCTATCTCCAACCTCTTTACCCTTCCTGTGTATCGATGTTCTCCCCCCTCCTGCCATGAGCTTCTTTGTGACATATAAATTTACCCCCATTTGTTTCTTTTCCCATTTCTTTTAGTCATAACCTCTTTTCTTTTTTAGCTTTAGACATGTATATATATATATATATATACATACACATGTATATGTATTTATGCCTGCATATATCTATATACCTATTTATGTCTTGTCATTTCATCCTATACAGTTTGAAATAATTTTTAATTGGAATTGGAAAAGAATAAAATATTTTTTCAAAGTTGTAGGGGAAATAAAGTCTGAGGAGAAAAAGTTATTGATTTAGATCATCTCAGAAGGTTTTGGAGAGGAGATATAACATTTTTATTGATTTTTAAAAATAAAAAGGAACTCCAAAGGCAAAAATGGAGAATGAGGACATTCTAGGTATAGGGAAGGATATGAGCAAAGTTCAGGAAGCAAGAGAATACAGGCAATTTATAGAAAGCAGAACCTCCCCATTTGTGGGCAAAAACTTGGGTAAAACTAATTGGCTACAACTCAGGCTCTGTCTTCTCCATCTAATTGATGAGTTTAGTTGGAAAACAAAGTTTAACATAAGGGCCAGAAGCCAATATTTTTTTTCCTATTCCTTTGCTTTCTCCAGCCAGGATCCCAAACACATATATGATGTTTGGGACACACCCTTTCCCCAAGTGAGTAAAATGGAAATGCCTGCTGAATACCTATTTTGGGAACAACCCCAAGAAGAGAAAAACAAAGTCCAAATAGGGATAAATTCTTTCTGTACAACATTCATGGGGCCACTGGGGGAGATAAAGCTGCTTTCCTAAACTTCTGGTTTCTGGAAATGGCTACTTGAAAGGTCAGAAGAGGTCCTCCTTCAGCTTCCTAAAGGTAGGAGTTGCTCATAAAAAGATGAAATGAGTGTAAATATTCCAAAAGAATTAAGAGAACAAGGAGAGTGAGAAATGACTAATTTTCAATTTGTTTGCTGGGACAACATTTTTCACAATTTCTCTTCAAAATATAAATATTTTGTGGTTTAAAAAGTCACCTACCTTCTCTAGGCTTAACTTCTTCCTCTCTAAAATTGGACTGGATCAGAGGTTCTTAAATTTTTATTGTGTTCTGTACAACTTTGTCAGTCTGATAAAGCATATAGACCCTTTCTCTGAATAATGCTTTTAAATGAATTAAATAAAATGCATTGAATTGCAAAGGAAACCATTAACTTTGAAGTAATGATATAATACTTTTTCCTCCCGAGTACATGGACAACTTCAAATCTATCCACAGTTCATGTGGTCTTCAGTTTAGGAACCTTAAGTACTAGATAATTTCCTGCGTTCCTTGTCAGGGTCTCTTTTTCTTTAAGTTAGTTCTTTCTCTAAGTTACCAATGCTTAGATTCTTCTTTTGAGGTTTTTTATAAAAATACCTTAAGTTTTTTTACAGGTTTGTGGACCCAGAAAAGGGGATATCCTCATCATCATTTTTTAAAATGAAATATCCTCTTCTGATGCTCCATCAATAGATGGAGGCAACAATGAATTTTCAAGGCTATAACAGCAAAGCCCAAGTTCTGAAAAATACTAACAAGTTTGTTTATCAAAGTAGTTAGATAGACATTGCTCAGCAGTAGCCATAGAGGCTGGTGATCTTCACTGATCTGGTTTGCCTTGGGTTTGTTGCTCTGGAGTTACCTGTTTCTCAAGAGGGAAACTAAGCTCCCAGCTTTATTCAACTACCATCTCAGATTCCTAAGGAAAGACTTAATTTTTTATTCTAGTAGAAGTGATCCTCCCTAACAAAAGAGGGAAGTTGGATGGGAAAGAAAGTGCCTAGACTACAAACATGAACAAGGTATGGAACCAATAATTTTTGTCCTATTAAGAAAAAGAGAATGATAAGGAATAAAGAATTATGGAATGATTTCAGTCAATTGAAAGGTTAATATTCAAGCCTTGGTGGAACACTTGCAAATAATTTATTGGAAAGGAGTGCCACAGAGCTACTGCAGACAGATTACTTCCAAATAGGCTTTTTATTTTCAGTTTGTTTCTTTCTCTGGGGACACTTTTTCCCTCTCAGCTAGTGTAATTACTTTTGTTGTCACTGAAACCACTCCAATAATCATTACCCTTCAAAAGTTGTCTTTCAAGATCTCATAAGACTCTGTGAATGAAGATATAAACAGGAGGCAATCTCATCTCTGGTACCACTTTGCATAGAAGACTAAGCTCATGGCTTATAGCCAGGTGAATGGAAGTGAATCATCCTCCCTGATCCTTCAGACCTTATGGGGTTCTCCTTATCCTTGCATGCTAGCAGAGAGAAGAAGCCTAGGAAGTGGAGATTTCCCCTTTAATATAATCATGGAGCTCCGGGTTGGTGGTCAATTAAAAGAATCCTCATGACTTGAGGTTCTGTGCCTTCTTTTAGGGTATAGAGGTAGGGGAGACAAGGACCTCCCCTGTAAGGGCTAAATTGGGGTTTTGACTAAATAAAAGAGTTATAAATTCAATGTTGTTGTTGCTGAATTCAAAATATTATCTCTAAACCAGAAAAAAAATTAGCAGCTTTTATTTATAACAAGGAAGCAAAAGAGTTGAAGTGTGAAATGTAGGAGGGAAAGAGGTGGGAATTTCCTAGCCTACCCTAAGTTCTGATCCTATGAAATTCAGCTTCCTCCTTGACAAAGTTCCAGTCTCCATGTGGAAGTCCAAGTCACTCACCAGCAAGCTGATGCAGGAGGAAAAGACTCTCTCCACAGAATTCATACTGAAGGGAGTGTCCCACCAAAGCACCAAGGAGCAGAGAGTCTCCTCACAGAGCCACCAATGAAGGAATCTCTCCAAGCCAGAAGTCCCAGTGGTATCTTCAGCCAGGGTTCCACCAATGCAGCCTACTCCAAAGCCAAAGCAGGAATCTCTGCAACCAATCACTCCAGAAGCCAGGAAAGGAATACCCAGAAGCAATCTCTCCAAATGCCAGGAAGGGAATGAATGCTAGATCATGTTGGTCTCTTTTTATACCCCTTTTTTCCACATCACTTCCTGTCACTTCCTGTCACTCTTTATTCACAAAAACCAATGGCAGTCTTTCAATTTGCCTAGCACTGCCCAAGGTGGGTGGGTGGGGGAGGCAGTGACCTTTGGAGTTGTGAACTCTCATACTTAATGGTAAGTAGGGGGTACTTTAAGTTCTTGATTTGATTAGCTAAAAATAGGCAAGGGGAGAGTTAATCCTATCTTTTTATCCCCAAAGGGGTATTATAATGGAAAGGTTTTAAGTAGGTATCTTCTAAAGATGTGTGTCTTCTATCTGAAGACTAAGTTCAGGTATGTTCATTGCTGGGTCTGCTACCAGGTGATAATATTTTTTCTATGGTTGAAGAAACTCAAGATGGATGGCTATCTATTAAGGTGCTAAGGAGTTAGAGTCTGCTTGGATATAGGGAAGATGAACAGAGATAAAATTATGGATTCTTAAAGAATCAAGTCTAGAAAAGTAGATAACCATGTTCTGCTCTGCTGAGGTCACAGAGGCTATAGACTTGCGCCAGGCTCCCGTCTTCACAGTTTGCCCTCACTGATCTGAGGTTGCTTCTCAATAGAAGAATTAGGTTTCCCTAGCACTTCTTTCCTCATCCCCCCATTTCAAATTCCTGAGGAAAGTTAATTTAGAAATGCATATGGCAAATTATTTGATCCTGTTTGCCTCAGTTTTCTCATTTGTAAAATGAGCTGGAGAAGGAAATGTCAAGCTACTCCAGTATCTTTGCCAAGAAAACCTTGAATAGGGTCATGAAGAGTTGGACATGATTGAATAACAACAAAAATTGTTTTAGAATCTAGCATCTTCTCAAGTGAGTGGTGGGTGTAGGGATGTGGATCCTAAAAATAGAAAAGCACCTAATGGACGAACATAAATCAGGCATGGAATAGGTTGTATATTCTCATCCAGAAGAGAAAATATGAAGCATTAAAGAATCATAGATGGATTAGAACAGAATCTCGTAACATCACTACTAGTATAGTTAGTTAGAAGATTAATGTCTAAGACTTAATGGGACAGGAACAGACTTTTTACAAGGCTAATAATTAGCCATTAGGGGCAGAGACAGCTAGATGGAGGTATTGCATTGGATAGAACGTTGAACCTGGAGTCAGAAAGACTTATCTTTCTGAGTTCAAATCTGGCCTCAGACACTTACTAGCTGTGTGACCCTGGGCAAGTCACTTAATAGAATAAGTAAACTGAGAGAAACTGTTTCTTGTTGAAATAGAGAATGTAAACTGAGGGGAAACTGCTTCTTCTGCAATGCCTGCTGTCCTCTGGCTTGTGACTAGAGAGAACTGCTAAGGGAACCTGAAGCTGGTTATTTATAAGGGAGGGAGGAATGAGAAATGCAGAGGGATGCTGACACACAGAGATGCTGATACACAGAGATGTTGATACACAGGGGAACTGTTACACAAGGGAACTGCTACACAGGGGATACTGCTCTGGGGTTTACTCTAGGGTTTTTCCTACTGATCCCTACTGATGACTGATAAATCAGTATATCTTTCTAACCTCCTCCCCCCTTCACTCCCTCCCTTCTCCAACCCTCTTTTTCCTGCCACCCTCTCCTCCCAATTCTTCCTCACCCCCCTACCCCCTAGTGAACTATAAAGATACTCTTTTCTTTTCCTTTTTAAGTCAGAGGGTTTATTGGAATAACAGGAGGGGAAACTGAGGTGAGAAGGATGAGGATGTCCCTAATCTAAATGAGGATTATGAGGGCTTTGGAAGTCACAAGTGTGACAGAAGGGACAGTCAGAGATGGAGAACAACAGCTTTTAAATCTTCTTTCTTTCTTCTTCAAAAATCAGCAAGGTCTCTCAGCTTAGCCCCAGAGAGAAACAAAGTTCAAAATCTCTCCTTCAGCTTGGCTTGTCTCCTTTCTCAGTTTCAACCCAAGAGAAAAAACAAAGTTCAAAGTCTCTCAGTTTCTCCTGGCCAGCTCAGTTCTCAAATAGACCTCCAACTCAAAAGCCAAGTTTCTCCTTCTTGTCAATTTCAACTGTCCAAAGCCAGAGAAACCCCAAATCATGTCAGCCCCACCAGGGTCTTTCAGCCAGGTTCCCAACTTCTGGGAGAGTGATTCCAAGTTCAGACCCCTCCCTCTGGTCAACTCAACTGCCAACTCCTGGGAACATTCCGTTTTTGAAACTCCTTCTTTTGATTGACAGACAGCTCTCTATTTTTTTTTTACAAGTTCTCTCTCTCTCCAGCCTCTACCACATAACCCTGTTTACTTCAGTTTTCTCATCTAAAATGAGCCTGAGAAGGAAGTGGCAAATCAGGCCAGTATCTTTGCCAAGAAAACCCTAAATGAGGTCATGCAGGGTTGAACACAACTGAAACAACTCAACAATGATTAGCTTGTTCACATTTCACCTTTGCAGATCACAGATAAATATAAAATAGTATTTTCCTTACTAGTATCTCCTTTTCTACTCTGGCTACTGCTGCTTTAACCACAAACATTTCAGTAGACCCTGCCTTCTTTACCAGCAATCATGTTGTTTACAATGTCAATGTAAGAGAAACAAAAGGGGAAGCAAGACAGCCAGCAGCTCCCACAAATCTGTGCTTTATTTGGGAAACCGGGGCCCAAAGGGTGCCAGTCTCACCAATATGCCTGGATAGGAAAGGACTCTTCCTTCCTTTATCTCCTAACTAGAGTCCTATTTGGTCTTCTCAAAATTTACTTCAAAAAGACACACAAGCAAGGAATGACCAGGCACCTGGGTGTTACATTGGATAGAGTACAAGAGCTGGAGTCAGAAACATCTGAGTTAAAATCTAACCCCAGACACTTACTAGATGTGTGACCTTGGGCAAATCACTTAACTTTCATTTGCCTCAGTTTCTTCATCTGTAAAATGGAAATAGCACTTACTTCCCAGGGAAGTTGTAAGTATCATGTGAGATAATAATTATAAAGTACTTAGCATAGTGCCTGGAAAATAATGAGTGCAAAATAAATATCTATTTTTATAATTTATAAATTAAGGATAACAATAGTCAATTATTGTGAGATAATATTTTTAAATGGTCTATCACAGTGCCTGGCACATAATAGATGCTATATAAGTGTTAGTTATATTACAATTAGAACCCTATCTCAACACTCTACTTGCCTTTTTTATAGTATTTCTCTTTTGATCATTCAATTAGCTTGAAAAACAACTTAAAGGAAACTTATTTTTTAAGAGTGAAATTTTAAAATGATCACTTTTTGGCCAGTTAGTCAGATTTATGCTCTCTTATTTAAATTCCTCAAAAATTCACTAGCTAAGTTATACATTTTTGTATATTTTGAATATCTTTTGCAATTATCATGAAAAAATCAACACAAGGGTTAGAAATTCTAACATCTAAGGATTTACCCATAGAACCTAGAGGGTAGAATTCAGCTACCATTTAGGGACCTAACCTGCCTGGGCATGTGCCAAGTTAAAAAAAGTACCCCAGAACACGTAGATCTGAGGGGTAACTCAGAGTTCCTGGCTTTGGGAATAATTTTCTCCTATCATGGTCTTCATGACATACTTCAAAGATATAGCTTTCTACCAGACTCCAAGATCTTAACTCCTTTCTTGAGTCCAGAGCCAGCACTTCTCTCCATCAGATCTCTAAAGCTCCTGCCAACCTCACCTCAGGTTACTGGCTTTTACTTCCCTTTACATGCAATATTGCCTCCAGTGGTCTCTGTTGCTCAACTCTGGTTTCTAGGAGGTGGATCTCTGATGGACATTTTTAAAGTCCTGATTAATTCTGTCTTAAGATACTCATTCGTCTAATAGTGGGAAAGAATAAACATAAAAAAAAACAGAAGTACATGAGTTCAGGGACTCATAGCAACCAGATGGGAAATAAAGCAGTCGCTGACACTTCTCTACCCAACATCTCATAGCTACGCATGTCCAATTTACTGTTAGGAAATATAATCACAAAAGGAAATGAGGGAGGGTTATATTAACTCTGTTGTATTTTTATTTATTTATTTTTTACCAAAAGTTTTCATTTAATTAATTAATTAATTTAGAATATTTTCCCATGGTTATATGATTCGTGTTCTTTCCTTCCTTTCCCCCCCCCCCCGCCACAGTCAACATGTAATTCCACTAGGTTTTTACATGTATCATTGATCAAGACCTATTTCCAATAGGTTCTGATCAAGGACACATATAATATCCAATGAAATTGCATGTGGGCTGTGAGAAGGGTGGGGAGAAGGGAGGGAGGGAAATAATGTGATTCTTGTAACCAAGGAATAATGTTCTAAATTGACTAAATAAATTAATTTAAAAAAGTCATATTTCCATATTATTAATAATTGCACCAGGATGATTATTTAGAGTCTATATCCCCAATCATATCCCCATTGACCCATGTGATCAAGCAGTTGCCTGTTGAATTTTGAACAAGATTTTGATTCAGCATCTCATAAATCTTCAGCTTTTCTGGGTATGTGGCCAATTAGAAGCCTCCTCACACTTACCACAGAGCACTAGCCCACAAGTTACCCATGGATAAAAGTAGGCTTCCCATGCCTCCATATATGGTTGGACTGGAAACAAGTGGGAATATATCTAAATATACTCCATAATTCATTAAGGAAGGATAAATATGAGAATGCTCAAAGAGCTGGACCCTTATCCCTCCCAGTCACCTCCCCTCCCATACATACATGAGAGTTAGTTCAAGAGAAATAAAGAAAAGTTGCTCCTAGGGCAAGGGAAACATATCAATGAATGCTTCTTTCACCAACTTCATATTTGATCTTGAGTAAGTTACTTTCTCCCTATTAGCTTCATTATATGCATCCATATAATAGAGATTGGATTAGATCAGGGTTTTCTAAACTTTGAGGAGCCCCCTTCTCCTTCTTGGGTGCTGGTGGTACAAGAACTTCTTAGCAAAAGAGAATAAAATAATGACCAAAATATTGGATATTTTTTAGTATAACTCCTGCACAAATATATCCACTTTTTTTCATTGAAAACAAAGTTTAAATCATTATCAACAAAAGTGAACTTGGCATGAGTTGGTAATGAGGGAGTAGAAGAGTACTGCTCGAACCAGGAAAATATTGTATACAGAAACACCAATATTGTGGAATGATCAACTGTGATAGACTTAGCTATTTTTGGCAATACATTGATCCAGGACAATTCTGAGGGATTTATAACAAAGAAAGCTCTCTACCACCAGAGAAAGAACTGTTGTAGTCAGAATGCAGATGAAAGATTTATCTCTTGTTCATCTTGGTACTTGTTTTGGGGTTTCGCTTTTATAAGATTATTCACTTACAAAAATGAACAATATGGAAATGTCTTGTGTGACAATACATGTATAACCCAGAAAAAAATTAGAATTAAAAAAATAAAGATGAGAACTGCTCCTTCCTCTGGGCCATAGGCAATGTCCCAAGCCCAGGTAGCAGGTGTCATAGTCACCTGTTCCCATCTCCACACTTCAATACTTCTTTTCCTTTTCCTTCCTTAACTAACTCCTTATGAAATCCTTTTCATCAGTCTCCTCCTCTTGCTATCAACAGAAGACCCAGCTGTAGGGAGAAGATGGACATTACTTGACAGGTATGGCCAGAACTCATGACAACTTCTATGGATGTGGAAGTCCAAGAGATTTCCTAGAAATGAGGTACCTGGGTACTGCTATTCTGTGAGCTTCTGTTTCTAGTCTGCTGAATAATTTACTAGGAAAGGCAAATCTAAGCAAGCTCTGAGGACTGGACCCATATTGCTCACTTCTCTCCCATTCCCCTTACATACAAGTGAGGATCCTGAAACTCTAATTCTCCCTACCACTCCAGAATTAAGAAGGGGGATAGACTGGGGATCCTGCCAGGTACATGAGACAGATTGCTAAGAACCAGCTCAAATTCATTGCTTGGTGGTGGGATGACACTCCCTGCTTTCTCTATCCAGATACCCTTCCAAGAGCCAAGGTTCTCCTTTGCCTTTAGAATGCAGTATGTGTGTGTGTGTGTGTGTGTGTGTGTGTGTGTGTGTGTGTGTGTGTGTGTGTGTGCTCAGAGTCAGAGGACTGGGAATTCAAATCCTGGTTCTGACACTCATTACAATTTTGGACAATCACTGAAACTCTCTGGATTTCAGTTTCCTCAACTCTAAACTAATGGGATTAGTCTGTATCAGAGCTGTCAAATATAAGATTACTTTGTTCTTTAGTGAGGTTAGACTCAGATTAATATGTAAATGGGGAGTATTTGACAAAAATTAAAATATAATAGAACATACCCATACCCAGTGTTAACATATGTTTTTATAAGTTAATATGTGGCCCACAGGGATCTTCATGTATGGTTCAGTTGCCCCTTTTCTATTTGAGTTTTGACATTACTGATCTATATGACTTTAAGATTACTTTTATCTCTAAATCTATGCTTCTTATGAATACAAAGCAATTATTAATTAGGCTGTTTTTAATGTATATTTAAAATATTTTAAAATATTAATGTTATAAAATGATAAATTCTTAATTGTATTTTAATAAAATATAAACCAAGTGTAATGAGAGCAACTAGAAAACCTTTCCTCATTTCTATAGAATGTAGACCAGAGTCTCCTCTGAGATTCCTATTACACTAAGGTACCAATAAAAGAGTGACAGAAAAGCCCAAAACTTGGTTCAGTTTTCCTTTCCACACAATGTAAACTCAGTGTGTGAGTCTTTCAGATGAGCCAAAGCATGACTCTCATAAAGCAGCCCAAGGCTCTGGCCCATTTCTCCATGGGCTTCCTCTCCAATCCTTCCCTGTCCTCAGGCAAAAGTCCAACAGATGGGGAGGTGGGAGGCATCCTCTGATTAGCCCTATTACTTAAGAAAATGATTCAAACACATTGTTTTATGAAAGACCTGGAATGATGTGGCATTTTTTTTTCTTTTTTCTTTTTCAAATTTTTCCATGCACTTTGGAAGCCAATGGCCTAGATGGTAAAACCTCTTTTAAAATCCTGCCTCTGTTGTATACCAACCACCTGACCTTGGATAAGTAAGTCACTTAGCCCCCTTGTTTTTCCCTTCTATAATATGGGGTTGTGTGTGTGTTAGGATCCTTGGAGCCCCTTCCTCCTTTGTATCTATGATCTCATAATATCTAAGGCCCCTTTCAGTTCTAAATCTTAAAAGCCTATGAATACTAATTCCATTAAAATGTTCTGTTCTCTGGTAGTCAGAAGGAATGACTCACTTCTTAAAGGGCTGGACCACTCCTTGATTAATAATATTTCTTGTTGCATTTAATTGAAATAGTCCATTAATTAGGTGAGACAGTATATGGCTAAGGCCCACAATCTGTGGTATACTCAGTGAGTACTGCAAGAATTCAGAGATTTTGATTCACAGAAGACAGACTTCAATGAGGGATGAGCTGTTCCAGATAGGCCTCATGACTCAGAGAAATAATGGTCAAGAGTTTGGATTCAAGGGTAATTGCAGAGGTCATTCCAGGGGAGGGTGATGATAACAAATGTTAACATGTAGTTCTCTGGGGAAAAAAAAAAGGCACATACTATCCATGTTAAAGTTTATCCCGCCTGATTAATATCTTCTTCACAATATTAATATCTATTAATATCTTAATAATTTTCTGAAGTTTAGACAATCAACAAAATAATATAAGCTCTGATTTGTAGTGTTTGCTGATTTTTGAGGCATAAATATGCTGAAAATTTAAGAACAGGCTATGAATTAGCTTAACTATGAATTGGTTCCAGCATATTTCAGGTATTAGAGAAAACTAAGAGCAAAAGTTGAGATTTAGGAATGCCCAAAGCATACTCAGAAGACAAATGGAAAGAAACCTATAATAGTAAAACAAACATGGATTGGATTTGGAATTAAAGGAACTTTGCTCAAGTGTGGCACCAACCACTTACTTGAATGACCTTAGGAAAAGCCACTTCTTTCTTTCCCATTGGTGAAATGAGGCTCCATTGAATCAGATTTTTTCTAGGTCTAGCATTCTATGATCCCTCCTGGAGTGGAGACCTCAGAGTGGGAATCAACAAGGGACTACCAGGTTTCTGCTTAAAGATCTTTACTGACTTTACTGACTAGGGAACTAATTGCCTCCTTCCCGAGGCAACCCATTCCACTTTGGGAGCATTCTAATTGTTATCAAATTCTTCTTTATCTTTTTTATTTTTCATAAACCCTTACCTTCCATCTTAGAATTAATATTGTATATTGGTTCCAAGGCAGAAGGGTGGTAAGGGCTAGGCAAAGGGAGTTAAGTGATTTGCCCAGGATCACATAGCTAAGGCAGTGTCTGAGGCTACATTTGAACCCAGGACCTCCCATCTTTTCTGGGCCTGGTTCTCAATCCACTGAGCCACCCACCTAGTTGACCCCTCAAATTCTTTTTCAGCTTATGCTGACTCTTGGCATAGCTCCCAAGTACTGTTGGTAGTTCTGCCTTTTGGAGTGACACAGAAAAATGTCAGCTTCTCTTCCACATGAGGGCCCAACACATATTTAAAGACATCTGCCATGTACCCGAGGCTAAACATCTATAGTTCCTTCCACTATTCCACTATTCATTTATTCATTTGTTCATTCAATCTATCAGAGGACTATGATTCAGAGCTCTAAGAGACCTATGAGTTTATGTAGTTCGCCGCCCCTGACCTTTATTTTATAGAAAAGGATCCCAAAAGAGTAAGTGACTTTCCCCTAAGATTACATAAGCAGTAAGTCTCAAAGGCAAGGCTTTACTCCAGTGCCTGAGACACCAAATCCAGCTATCTTTCCATTGCACCACACTGACAGTGTATTCCAGGCACCAAGCCTCCATCCCTACATCCTGACCATCTCTGCACCATCCCACTGTGTGTATACCTCTCCCCTCTCCCCAACTATGCAGTTCCCCTATGTGTTATCTTCAACTAGAACTCAAAGTCCTTGGTGGTAGGGATTCTTACTAGCTTGTACTTGTATCTCCACTGTTTCCTGTTTAATAAATGCTCTATCAATCTATCTACTCTCTATCTGCTTAATTATCTAAGAGGCGTTTCTCAGTCTCAATCTTTTCTTTCTTTCTTTTTCCTTTTTTCTATTCCTCTTTCCTCTCCTCCCCAGAAAAGCTTGGAGTCAGAAAATGATCAGGAGAGGTGAAAGCTGGATTTTAGTTACATTTCTCTCCCTTTTAGTCTAGTTATATTTTTATTTATTTTATTTACATTATATTACATTTATTTATTAAATTTTTAAGATACTGAAATGTTTTATTTATATTTCTCTCCTGCTAGGGAATCACTATGAACCCTTTCTTATGAAACCTGAGTCCCATTCAGCACTTGCATCCTTAACTACTTTAGATTTGATGGGATGTTTTGAGTAATCCTAATTATGGAAACATAATTCTAGTGTAAGGCATACTCTGTTCACAGTTTATGCAGGACCCACGAATCAAATTAGCCAGATATTAAAGAATAGCAGGGCAACATACAGGAAATGAAATAGACAATAGAATCACTTAGTCCTCCTGCCTCCCATACATAAGCCAGGACACAATCGCCTAGGGGTTCACATGTTACTCAGGAAATAACCAGTTCCTAAGAAAACTCATGTGATTAGTGTTAGTTTATGTGTAAGCACTGGCAGTAAGATCTATTAACATATCTTGAGTGCAGGTGCTGGCTTTGGCTTTGGCACTGGGCAGCCCATTTTCTCTGTATGGAGCTGATCTTCTGGTGTTGTTGCCCCACAATTTGAATTGTGGGATGTATGTCAGTATCCCCTACTCTGTAATCCTCATTTCTTTTAGGAAAATTCCAACTTTTTACCATTTAAGAATATTCTCCTCATTGTTTACAAGGGAAACTGTACTTCGGAATTCATTGCAACCAAAGGATACTGCCATCCATACTCTTTCCTTATGGTTTTCCTTTTCCTGGCTTCTCCCTTTTTCCAGGCATGTCTCATATTTTTTGCATATGTAGGGATTTCCCCAATTGAATTCCCTAAGCTCCTTTGCTTCCAATCATTATGCATAATGAGGTTGGATGGGAATAAGTAATTACAGGCAGTAAGATCAGAGTCTGACATGCCATCATTTATTCCTGAGGGAAGAACTTGCCAAACCAATCCAAGGGACTCAACTATCCTTGGTTTTGTATTGGGTTGACCCTTGACAAAATACTGATGTTTATCTTCTAACTTCTGCATTCTATAATTCTAAGTGCCTTGCCAATGCTGATATTCTATGAGTCTATGATTCAATTAAAAATAATATTCCCATAAAGTCTCTGCTTAACCACAATGGGCCAGAAGTCCACTGTAACACTTATTAACTGGACTATTTTATCCTTGGTGCCTATAGCAAAGAACTTTTTTTTTTTTGCTCAGGACTGAATTTGCTTGGTTTGACTCAAGACCCATCCTCTTTTTGAAAGCTGGAAATTCTTTTATACATTAATATTTTTAAAACTTCAAATTATGATGTCAGAATCTCTTTCTGTTCTTTTCCAAGACTTTCCCTACCCCTTCTGCCCCAGTTGCATGATATTCCCATTGTCCAGTGTAGGAACATAGCTAGATGCTGTACTGACTTGAATATAGGCAAAATCTTGGGGCTCTGTTCATCTGTTTTGCTGGCAGATATAAATAATGAAAACATTTTGCCAGTTGGAGAAGATCGTGGGGATCTTGGGGTTTTGTGGTCTTAGACTCTACGTGGCTTTTCAGTTTTTGTTTTAGACTCTCTTTTTTTATGTGTGGTGCATAATTAGGATTTGCTCCTCAGAACTCTAAATCCCAGCTTCCCATGTTCCCTCTTATGTTATGTGCTAATGCAGGGAGGATATAAGTTTTGTGTAACTGCCCCTTGCTCTCTTTTCTTCTGATCACAGTTTATGGAGGTGGGGCTTTATGCCAGGCAGGAGAATCTACACGTGGGTTTACTTTTTGTTAGATAATTAGGTTTGAACTTCTATTTCTTTTAGTTTATTTTCTTTCTACTTCAAGTGATTATTAATTAAACTTTAAAAAATATAATACTTGGAGTTATTGGATATTGATTTAAATTTTACAGTAGAAAGTAGGCAAAATCTCCAAAATGAGTTTTGTAGAGAGCAGCATGATCACATCTGCAGAGGACACTCTCAGCTCACAGTATTGGAGATGTGTGTTGTCCCATTTGCACATGTGTCCCAGACATAGGGATTCATGACATGTATCCCTTCATGGTTACACATGGTCTTTCAGAGTGTGCTATATTTCCCACTGGTGGTGTGATAAATGTGAAAGAGTATACCTGATGTCCACATGGTGAGGTTCTTCTCTCACTTTGTTTTCTATTCCTTTTGATTAAATGTCTGGTGTGGAACTAAAGCATCCTTTGGTTGACTGGCAAACAGGAGCACCACACTGTGAAATCATACATAGTGGTTTTCAGAGGGTGATGACCATGAAAGGACTTCAAAGATGGGCTAACATTTAAAGGACTCATGGGTGAGGGGATGCCCAATAAACTATACATTAGTCTCCCAGGAAGTGTCCACTCCAAAATGGATTGGGAAGAGTGTAGAGGAGATTTTGATTCTCTTCAGGGGAATAGGAGAGAGGAGGTATGGGTGTGTGTGTGTGTGTGTGTGTGTGTGTGTGTGTGTGTGTGTGTGTGTGTGTGTCTGTGTATGTGTATGTGGGTGTGTTCTTGGAAGAGTAGGACAGAATATTCATCAGAGAAATCTCTCGGCTTTTGCTATCTGCCAAGACCAAGTGAATTTCCTTTCTGTTTAGATCTCTGGAAAAAATCCAGTTGCTTTTTAAATAGTTTACATAGAAAAAAATTACAGTAAGAAATAATCAGAGCTAAAAAGCACTTTATTGTATAAGATTATAGTGGATAAAAATGGAATTAACAAGGAGATCTTATGGAAACTTGAATTGAGGCTCAGCTTTACTGATTCCTGGCTGTCTGTCACAGCCCTCCTTTTTTCATCATACATTGGCAGTTATAGTCTCTTTTTGACATCAAGATTACCCAAGAGCCAATGAGAATAAAAGTGAGCATTCACATTTTTGGAAACTTCCTTAGCAACCTTTCCATGTTTGTTCCAAAGTCAACATCACATCAATAATCAAATATTCCTGGCTGGGATAGGGATGAGAAAAGGATAGCATTTCCACTGATATCTGGGAGCTTAAATTTGATCAGATAAAAAGCATAATCACAGTGTCACATTAATATAGCATATTCATATTTATAATCCCTTTTGACTTCTCTATCAGGAGTAGGGAAAGATCCAAGACTAAGCTATGGGCCCTGTGTGTTGGGTCAGTTTCATGTATAGTATTTCTGAAAAAAAAAAAAAAACTATTGAAAGAGCTGAAGGAGGAAGGGGAGGGGCAGGCACTGTTCAAACTTTTTAAGAGAGAAGGTAAGCATTGAGAAGACAGCACAAATCCTTCAATTGTAAATCTTGAAATTTCTCAGACTTGTGAATGTTAAAAATTTCCCCATCGGGGAATTCTCAATTGGAACAATTCCCTACTGGGAAACATTCCACATTTGGATGTGAGAACTCTACTTGGATCAGAAATGGGAGGACCTCTACTCCACCTTACTTAGGACTGCTTTAGGGGAGAAAACTCCTTGCTAAACAATGAGGGTACTTGGGCCCATACTTATAATGAGGCAAAAAGTTCTTTAAGCCATGCCTATTTTTAGAATTAATACAATGGGGTGCTAAGTACCTATTAAAGGTCAGACAACTTATAAACTTGCCAGGAGCAAAGAGGTGAAAACTTATTCAGAAGTTTTTTTTCTGGTACAAACTTACTAAAGGGATTAGTCGACCCAGCAGTGTTTTTAGAATGGGTTGTCCTTTGGAAAACGTCTACTATGATTGGTAGATGTAAGGACTTAGGGGAGGTGACATAAGAGAAACCCCCTATATAAGAAAAAGCAGAATCTCTTGAAAGGAATCCTTTTGGAGGATCATTTGAGGAGAGGCTCTGGAGAAGGGAAGCTCTTGGAGGACAATCTCTAAGGAGGTCTCACTGGAGCTCCTCTGAGGGGACTCTGTCCCTCTGGAGGCTCTTGAGAGAGGCCCTTTGAAACAGTCTCTGGCTGGAAGGCTCTTTGAGGAGGACTCTGGCTGGAACTCTCTGAGGAGACTGTCACTAGAATCCTTGCTTAGGCAGACCTTGTGGTGAGTGATAAAAGACTGACTGACTGATCTCTCTCTCTTAAGACTCAGCTCTAGGCCATGTTGGCTTAAGGCCCTTCATATTTATTTCCTTTTTCTCTCTTTCTCTCTTTTCTTTAATTCCTCATTGTATTATTAATTAAATTCTCTATAAAACCCAGTTGACTTGGGTATATTCATAATTGGGAATATTTCCCTGGCGACCACCTTATATATTGATTTAAAAACAAGACACTGTAGTGAAACATATTTTCTGTGGTCACAATTTACTCACCCATTCTTATATCTACTATAATTTATATCTTCCACTATTTTACTCACTACAGTTTACAACCTCAACCATTTTAACTCTTATACTCCAACTATTTTAAACATAACACAATTAAGCATTTGTTAAACACTTACTATATAATAGCCACTATACTAATGACTATCGATCCAAAGAAAAGCAATAATAGACCCTAACTTCTCATCTTCTAATGAGGGAAACAACACACAAATAATAAGATAAATACAAGATATATAGATACACACACATACACATAGAATAGGTGGAAATCTCAGGGCAAAAGAAATTAGCTTCTAAAAGATTGGGAAAGGGCTATTGTGGAAGATAAAAGTTGAGTCCTGAGCTGAATCTTGAGTAGGAAAGATTCTATGTTTGGCCTTGCAGTCATATTTAGCCCCTTCCTTTCTCTTTGTATGATGTTTAGGTTTTTTTTTCCTCTTGGTTTTCAGGCAGTCCAATAATTCTTACGTTATTTTTTCATGATCTATTTTCCCAGTCAGTTGTTTTTCCAAAGAGAAACTATATTTCCTTTTATTTTGTCATTTTTTTTTGCTTTTGTTTGATTGTTTCATGGAGCTATGTTCTAATTGTCTAATTCTTATTTTTAAGGAATTATCTTCAGTGAACTTATGTATCTCCTTTTTCATTTGGCTAGTTCTGTTTTTTAAAGATTTGTTTTCTTCAGTGACTTTTTTGTACTTCCTTTCCCATTTGGTCAATTCTAGTTTTTAAGGACTTGTTTTCCTCTGCAAATTTTTTTGATATCCTTTTCCATTTTTTTTTTGTATTCCCTTTACCAAGCTATTGATTCTTTTTAATGGTTTTCCTACATCACTTTCATCACCCCCAAATTTTTCTTCTAACTTTCTTATTTGATTTTTAAAGTCCTTTTTGAGCTCTTCCATTAGATCTTTTGGGACCTGAGAACCATTTATATTTTTATTTGATGCTTCACATGTAGCTATTTTGTCAATGCTGTCTTCTATGTTTGTATCTTGAACCTTCCTGTCACCACAGAAACAATCTAGAGTCAGATTACATTTTTGTTTTTTGTTTGTTTTTTTATCAGTTTATTTTGTGATTTTTAAAAATGTATAGTAAATATGAGCTCTATTTGTGAATTGGAGAGGGTGTTGTCCCATATTTCTTGTTCTGAGGCATTGGGGCTTTGTTTATGATTTGTACCAGGGCCCAGAATCTAGTTCTGATTTATACCAGTAGGGGAGGTCTCCCTGATGGCTTGCACTAGTGGCAAACCTCACTTCTGCCTTGCACTGGTGAGACATCTCACTGTGGATTTGTACTGAAACTGCAGGACAGTTCTAGGGGGAGAGACTGCTAGAGGTGGAGCTTCACTGCTGTTTGGTCCCAAAAGTAGAACCAAAGCTGCTGGTCAATCCCAGGGGCAGAGCCTTATAGGAGGCTTGTCTTCAGGTTGGGACCTCACTGCTGAGAGAGGTCAGGACCTTGCTGGGGTGTTCTCTACCCTTGCTGTTGCCTCTTTGAATTTTGTTGCCCTCCCACTGTAGGCTACTCTGGTCTGATGAGCTGATCTTCTCCAAATTTTGTGTGAGACTTTCGTTCAGTGATGTTTGGAGGGGGAATTTGGGAGTGCTGAGGAGAATATCTTCCTTATTCCACTACCTAGGCACCAGAAATCCTCTATAGGCACCTTCATGAAGACACAGAGATATTGACTATAAGTGTTCATTGTAGAACTGGTGGGAAAGAAGTCAAACCATGATTATAAAGAGAGGAAGACCTATAATCCAGCTACTGCAATAGTCCAGGTGATAAGGGTCTGCATAAAAGTGGTGGCATGTCAGAAGAGCTCCTTTGCACCTGAAGCAGTTGTCTTATGGAGGAATATACTGAATTATATCTTGGATTTGGAAGGGACTAATAAGCTTAACTCTTTTGCAAAGCATGCCAAAGTCATCTGTTTTTTGCTGATTTTTGAACCTTAGACTTCAAGGTTAACTTAACTGGAACCTCTGTGCACTTTGAACCCTCACCCCACAGTTCCTAAACTCCCCTATATATTTGTAATTTTGTACCAATGTTCTTTCTGCATCCTTGCTTCACTAGGAACCTAATTCTCTCCTGGGGCATGTGATATACCTTGAAGCTCAATTCTGTTATTTCTATACTTCTCCATAACTATCATAGTCAGAAGGAATATTAGACATACTCTACTTTCCTCATCACTTCCTGACCTCAGGATTATTTTTAGTTTAAGATTTTTGTCCACCTCCTAATAAATTCTCACCATTCCTCCATGGAACAATCATCTTCAGAACTCAATTTGATCTATTTGTCCCTCCGGTTATTGCCCCAGAAACCCTGGCCCTTTTGGAAGTTTCCCCATTCTAGGCATACAAATCTTCATACTTAATCTGCTGTTGAATATCACCAGAAAAAAATAATGAAATTAAGTTCATTTCACACATTAAATAAGTCTACTTGAGCCTTGGTTGTTCCTCTACAACCTCTAATATTTTTACTGATTCATATCATCCCCTACAATTACTCTTCCAAATAATTTTTCCCTATTTTTGCCATCTACCCTACCATCATATCCCCATATTAGAACACAGGACCTAACTTCTTCCTCTCCTGGGTAGACCAAGACAACATTATCCTTTCTTCTTTTCTCTTTAGCCTCCATTACCCAATCTTTAGTATCAATATCCACTTATCTCCTTCTTCCCTCTAGTCATAGAAGAAGAAATATGCTTATTGCTCACTATGCCCAATTCCTCATTGATACCTTGATCTTTTTCTCTTTGCCTTTTTCTTGTACCTTGCTCCAGAATTTATCCTCCTTCTTTTGCATTTTGCCAATTTTGCTTTCTGGACTTAAAAATATTTTTGAAAATCTTAATAAGAAGTATTAGTTGTGCCATCTACCATATTTTGCCATCTCTTTCTTCCTTTTCAATGGTAAACTTACTCAATTTTTTCTCCAGGCAAATCCGATATTTGTTCAGTACCCTACTCCTGATTCCATGAAATAAGACTTCTGTGCCAAGTGCTTTATGAAGCTATTCTCCTTTAGAGCATGTCATCAATGACCTCATAAGCACCAAATGAAATGAAAATTTATTGGCTCAGATTTCCATTTTCCATGACTTTGACTTCTTATTATTCTGTCTGATGGGGCCATTCCCCATTCCCTTTATTAAGAGAAAATAAAGATCATATATAAAATGCAGTTGACTTAGTGAGAGAATCAGAAGGACCAATCATATTTTAGCTTGAGAGCATGGACTTCATATTGTACTGCCATGTGTACCCTCCTCCATTTTCTTGTTTTTCTATTATTCACCCATGAGAAAGTGGACTACATAGATCTATTATTCTATATGCATATATGGTTTAAAAACTCCCAAACTTACTCAGCCCCCTCCCAATGGGACTGAAATCTACTCCTACTCCCTCCCAACTTAGAAAAGCCTTAAACTTTCCTCTGATAGAAATTAAATTGCTTAATTTTGTATCCTGATCTTTTGGACATATTTGATTAATTTTTTGAGTGCTATAATAATTTGCCTTACTCTATATTTGGTGTTTTCTGACTAACTAGGGGGTCCATTAAGCACTGTTTTTTAACGGCCCCATCAATGAATCACTTACAATCAAATTGTTCCCCAGTTATTACTACATTTTCCATTACTCCTCCTAAAGAGCCTTGCCCCAGTCAGACCTCTCTTCAACAGTACCCTCCTTCCCAGTAGCAGTTCTCCAAACAGCCACCTCAGTCCCTCTCTACTTTTTCCTTGGCCCTTTGACCCAGGAACCATTTCCTCATCATCCTTCCAGTGCTTTAGCTAGAACCTGTGACCCTCACTTTGAAGATCATGGCAGAGCTGGCTGCAGTTGCCTTTCCAGGTTCCTGGCAATTAGCAGTGTAAAAAGCAGTCAGGACCAGTCTGCTGGCTCCTCTTCATGTTATACCACTTTGTGTGGCTTCAGGCTGATTCCATTGATGCCTTCCTCTTTCTCCTTCCTTCTCTCTTTTAACTTCCTAGTGTAATAGAGAGAAAAGGAGGGGACTTGAAAGATGCTGGGATCAAAAAAACAGCTGCTGTGGGCGACTGATTTCTGGGTGGCACCTTCCCTCTTCCTCCACTAAGCTGGACAATTTTTAATGGAGTCCTGACCTGACCAGAGGGTGAGTCAACCCCTCCCAGCCTTCTTGGATTTGAAAATCCTCCCTCCTATTACACAAACTTTGAGACAGTTCTTCTGTAATCTAAGTTATCTAATTTATTTCTTGAAAAGAAGAGAGAGAGAGAGAGAGGGTGGAGGGCAGAGAGACACAGGGAAATCCCTGCTAACTAATTCCTATGTTCACTTTTTGATGGTGGGATCAAAACTGTCTTTCAATAGTTTCCCTGAGGGAAATTGTGATCCAGGGTGATCTTCAGTTTAGGGCAAAACACTGTCATTCAGCTCAGCCAGGCAAAAGGGTATTAGAAGAGAAATTCTCCTAACCAGCTCTTTCCCAGAGTCTTAGATAAGACACTGACCAGAATATCCCTCCGTCCAACAGTTTCTCCTTTTGAATCTTCCTTGGAATTCTCCCTTCCCCCACTGGTTCCTGAATGTTCCATTGCCCCTCCACACACATTTTCTTCAACCTTTGCAGGTCTCCCTTGTTCTTGGCAAATTCCTTGTTCACACTAGTTATTAAGCACCAGCTCTCCTTGCTGTTTAACTCCTACCCTTCTTGACATCATGATAGTCTGTGGGAAAAAAGAAGACTTGTAAGATGGCCTAAGGAGATGACAATGAGAACCTAAACTAGGGCTGTGGCATTGGGAATAAAGAAGAGATGGACATGAGAGTCCTTAACCACTAGCAGCATGACTGAAATGCTTTCGTTCCCCAACTTCAGATTCTGAAAACCTATTCATCCTTTAACTTAACTTAATTGCCACCACCTCCAGGAAGCCTCTTCTGTTGCTTCTAATGGTTAAGGACTTTATTCTTTGCTCTTTGCCAAAGTTCAAGGTCTTTAACTTAATCATTTAATAAGATCATATAGCACTTATTTTGTAAGTCTCTGATGTATTTAGCATGGAACAGTGTGAACAGATTGCTTTCTATGTTGATGTGGTCCCTGTTAGACTTCCCCTTCCCTCCAGGGCAAGGATTCTGTCTTATCTAAATTTTACATGTCTCCCAATGACTGCCTTGGTGTTGTGCATACAACAGGCCTTACTGGCCACTGCACTTGCCACTGGGTAATACTGCCTCTTTAATTATTCCAGGCTAAAGAATACCACTGAGAAGTTCCTGCTTGTCTTATACTTGTTTATATTTCTCCTCTTCTTTTAAAAAAAAGTTTTCTTCCAAAGCAATTTGTTGTATTACATAATTTCAATTAACTCATGAGCTTACTTGGCAATCTGTTCTAATTACATCAATTTTTTTCCCCAAGTACGCTCTTCACTCAGTTCTTTGTCTTGCAAAATCACAACAACTTCTAATATGTTTTTTTAAAAAGATATGTGCCAAGCAGCTAAGTGGATTGATCATCCATCTCAAATGCCTTTTTGTTTGGCATGTTTATATTCTTTCTTATAAGTAACATTTAGATTGTGCTTTACAAATATTTTTTGTTTATTACTCACACAATGCACTAGAGGCATCACTATGCCCATCTGATGTATAGAAACTGAGTCTTAGAGAGGTTAAATCAATTATCCAGAAATGCATAACTAACAAATAGAAGAGGATAGTAGCTGAGGGCAGGTAGGTGGTGCACTGCATAGACAATCAGGTCTTGATTCAGGAAGACGTAATTCAAATGTGGTCTCATGCTGGCTATATGACTTTGGGAAAGTCATTTAATGTTGTTTCTCTCAGTTTCCTCATCTGAACAAGGAACTGGAGAAGGAAATGGCAAATCCCTCTCATATCTTTGCCAGGAAAACCCCAAATGGGGTCATGAAGGATTGAATATAATTGGAAAAATTCAACAACAATAACAACAAAGGCTGGATTTGGAGCAATGTCTCTGCTGACTCCAAGTTGAGCACTTTTGCTTATTGCAGCCCTTTTATTAAAAAAAAATGAAGCACTTTGGAAACAATCTTCCTTATTTCCTCCTTTATTTAGTATCAAAAAAGTGAATGAATCCCTGAGTTCATGAGTGAATTTTCAAGATAACAAAACTTTCCTTTATGTAACAAACCTTTTAAAATTCCACTTTTTGAAAGGCATCACATGATTACTCACAGAGTAAACTGAGTGTTGTTGAACCTTTTCTTGAAGATTTGGGGTTATTGTTGTAAATATCTGAAAGTATTTTGGGCAGTGATACATAGCACAACCGGGTGTAATATTTTTTAGTTTTTCTCTTCTTTCCCTTTCTATTTGTTGTTACTTGCACTATCTAGTTGATTGCCTCTAATAGCCTTTCCTGGCTCTTTGACTTTGCTCTTCTGAATCTGAATTGCCTGGGAAAAAAGATAATGAAAGTTGTTAACATATATAAAGCTATATAAAGTCAGAGTCAATAAGGGTCAGAAGGTTGGAGTTACTTTTGCCAAAGTCCAAGTTCCTTAATTTACCATCCAATGCCTTACTAAGCTCCAAGCTTACTTTTCTAGAATGATTTAGCATTATTCCTCTGTATAAATCCTAATCCTGAGACAAATTTGTTTAATCTCTGTTCCTTTGTCCTCCAAAAACCTCACTTAAATCTGTGCTTTAATTTATGCTGTTAAATATGCCTAGATATGCCTTTTCCTATCCCCTTCCATTATATATGTAAAACATATGTAATATATTATATGTAATCTATTCACCCTTCAAGATTCAGCTCAAATTTATTTTTCCATGAAACCTTCCCTGATTGCACTGTCTGAGCCCTCTTGCCTTCTTTGTATTATCTGTACAAGACTTTGTAATTAGTCAAATGCAATAATAGTATAAAACATGTTGCAAGTCTTAAAGTACTACATAAACATTAGCTAGTATCATTATTATTGGTAACCTTGTGCTTCTTTGTGACATCTTGGTTAACTTCTCATGAAATCCCCTTAGCTTCCAAATAGATGGCAAGCTCCTTGAAGGCAAGACTTGTTTCATTCATGTCTGTCCCTACTGCACCTACTCCCTGCCCAACTCCAGTTTCAAGTTAGTATCTTTTTCATTGTAGATTTTTTTCTTTTTGGGGAGTCAGGGCAATTTCTATGATTACATTGTGTAAGAGTCACTGTCTCTTTAATATTCTTGTTCTAAGGAACACTTAATGGTGAGAAGAGCAGTGTTGATTTTTATTTTTGTCAAAGAAGAGATTTTATATTAATATTAAAAGAATTTGTGTTATCACTACTCTTATGGATAATTATTTTGATACCAACTACTGAAAGAGAAATTTATTTTAATATACATTGTTGAATCAGGGGCTGAAATCACTGGGAGGCAAAGAGATAATAAGGAAAAAGACCTGGACAAAAATATTTATAGCCATGTTCTTTGTGGTGGCAAAAAAATTGGAAAAATGAGAGCATACCCTTCAATTGTGGTATATGTTGGTGATGGAATACTATTGTGCTCAAAGGAATAATGAACTGGACAAATTCCACGTGAACTGGAATACCTCCAGGAATTGATGCAGAGTGAGAGGAGCAGAACCAGGAGAACATTATACAGAGACTGATACAGTGTGGCACAATCAACTTCTCTACTAGCAGCAATGCAATGATCCAAGACAATTCTGAGGGACTTATGGGAAAGAACACTATCCACGTTCAGAGGAAGAACTGTGGGAGTAGAAACTCAGAAGAAAAACAACTGCTTGATCACATGGGTTGCTGGAGATATGATTGGGGATGTAGACTCTGAATGATCATCCTAGTGCAAACATCAACAACATGGAAATAGGTTCTGATCAAGGTCACATGTAATACCCAGTGGAATTGCTCATTGGCTACAGGAGATGGGTGGGAGGAGAGGAGGGAAAAAGCATGAATCATGTAACCATGGAAAAATATTCTAAATTAATTAAATAAAAATTTCCAAATTAAAAAATCACTGGAAGAGAGTACAGGGCATTAATTTATTTATTGATTCCCTTCACAGACATTTATTAGACACCTGCTCCGTGCCACATGCTATGCTAAATACTGGAGATATGGAGAGACAAAATGAAATAGTTCCCCCCTCAAAGAGCTTATATTCCATTGAATGATTGATAAAAAATAAGGTGCTAGATAATGGTAACATAGATGGGAAAAGGCTGGCAAAAGTGTGGAAATGGGACTGTCCAATGAGAAGCCAACGAGGAGACAATAATTGCTCTAAGCCTCAAGGGAGGGTAGGAGGAAACTTCTTGTCTACTGTCACCATCTGTGTTGCTATTGAGCCATGACAGTGTAGTTGCTTTTATCTCTGTTGTGTCTATTTTCTCCTGCCCAGGAGGGAGTCCTGGAGATGGCTGTGGCCTTGTGAACTTCAAAAGACTTATGCTACAATTTGCCTGATTATGTCCTTGTAGCCCACAAAGAAATAAGCTTCAATCAATACAAAATATACCAATTAAGGTTATGGTGGCACTAAGTAGTATTCTCAAAAGTGATTGCTTCTCAGCCAATCTAACAGTGTTGTGAACCCCCAAACACTAGATAAAAAAGTATTCACAACTAATGGCAACTTTTCCCTAGGGAAAGATTCAGGTATAATATCAAAGCTACTGTTGAATGGAGGAGAGAACAAGAATTTCTTTCTGTAGCTTTCCCAATACCTTTTGCTATTTTCAAACATTTTAGTCATGTCTGACTCTTTGTAACCCCATTTGGATTTTCTGGGCAAAGAGACTAGAATGGTTTGCCACTTTCTTCTTTACATTCCCATGTTGTTGTTGTTTTTAAAAAACCTTTACCCTTTATCTTGGAATTAATACTGTGTATCAGTTCCAAGGCAGAAGAGAGGTAAGGGCTAGTGTATTAGGGAATTATTTTGAGGGAGATGATGATTGATAGATCATATCTGCCAACCTCCTCCCTTCCTTCCTTCCTCCCTCTGTTTCCTCTCTCCTCCCTTCCCCCGTCAATTAGGTCTACAGTTGGTATCACTGGAAATCACTTCTGAGTGAGTATCTTGATATATCAGGCAGATAACTCTATTGTTGATAACTTTAAACAAGGGGTAAACAAGGGGAAAGGTAAGGAAATTGAGGGGAGAGAGGGTTTGGGTTTCCCTAATCCTAAAATTACTCTTAAGTTGAAGGATAGTGGAATAGAGTCTATATTTGGGAAAATGGCTAACAGGTTTGAAGATTTAATCACTTGAGTCTTGTAGGGAGAAACCAGTGGGAGCAGGACCTCTTCTGTCCTTTCTCCTTTCTGTCCCAAGGGCAAGAGACCAAGTTCTTCAGCTTGGCTGTTCCTTCTTCAACCATTTTTCCCAGTCACATTCCATTTAGAATGCTTTCCTTGATTGACAGTTCTGCAGATATTGCTTCTCCAGCTCTGCTGCAGGTTTTTCCCATTCTCTTTCATCCACAACACTAATCAATGAGGGTCAAGTGATTTGCCCAGGGCCACACAGTTAGGAAGTGTCTGAGGCCAAATTTGAACCCAGGATCTCTGAGCCTGGCTCTCAATTCACTGAGCCATTTAGTAGCATCCCCCACCCCCACCCAGTTGCTTTAAAGTACAAGATAAAAGCTATCAAATTCTTGCTGGCTTGGTTTTCTTTCATCAAATGCTTGGGACATGGAAAGAATTTTGTTCAGTGAGCAAACTCACTTTACTGGTGCAAATAATAAATAGAAATCAGGGAAGTTTAGAATAGATGAAAAAAATATATGATAGTAAATGTGTTCTACTTGGGAGCAAGATACAATGTCAACTCATACAAGTAGAGAATGAGCTCTCCAAGAAAGATCACTCTTCACAGTATCTGGCATACAGGGGTTGGGGATCAAAGCACATGTTGTTTGGGGGTAGTTTCCCCACATATTTGTGGCCCCATGAACTCTCACTAATCATTCAAAAGTTTGCACTTTACCTCAGTCTGGTAGGGAATCAGCTTGGCAGTTTGAGGCTCCATGTCCTGAATACCAGTTTCACTTTTACACTCTTCTATTGGCTGTGCTACACCAGAAAGTGAACTTGGTAGTGTGAAGAATATTTAGAGCAGTCACTTTGAGTCTCCTATTCCCATCTCAGAAAGAGGATTTCTGATCAGAGATGAGAATGTGCTTTGCACTGTGCATTGATGTTTTAACTACTTCATTATGGCCTCACCTCACTAAGAGGATCAATGACCCAAGGGCGGACACTTTCACATTTCTTTGTTATGGAACACTTCACATTTCTCTTTGCCTACTTTTCTAAAGATAATACTGAAAGAGTATAGATGGTGCCATCTACAGACGAACTTAATAACTGGTCTATGATGAAAGTAAACTCTAGACTGGGATCCTAAGACATTTCCTTGAAGAAAGAAATATCTCTCTATTTCTTCCCGCCTTCTATTATATAGTAGTCTCAACCTCAACCTAAAAACGTACAAACACAGTCATGCATACATACACACACACACACACACACACACACACACACACAAATACACAAAACACCCATATGCATAACCTACCTATGCACTCTATCCAATAATTGATCCCTAAAATTGAAGGCCATCATTAAGAGGAAAGAAATGCAGGTCATAGTGACTTGAAATACCATTTAAAGAGTAACAAACTGAGAGGTGCAAGAGCAGAATCCTTGGGATGGTCCAATTCAACTAGATCCTTATAGTACATAAACAGAAAGAACTTCAATGACTTCAATTAGAAGACCTGGCTTTGAAATTTAGCCCTACTGTGTACCAGCTTTGTGGCTTCAGTGGAGTTATTTAATCTTTCTAGGCCTCTATGTAAAATGAGGGTAATCTAGACTAGATGGCTTCTAAGGTTCCTTCCAAATCTGAATCCTATAATCCTCATTTTTTAAAACTGTATTTGCCCAATTACATATAATAACCTTTTAGATGTTTTCCAAAATTATGACATACAAATTATCTCCTGATTTCCCTTCCCTGTGTCCTCCATAAAGATGGTAAGCAATTTAATCTGGATTATATATGTAAGATCTTGCAACATATATTTCCATAGAAGTTATGTTGTGAGAGAATATTCATATAAAACCAAAAATCCAAAAACAAAAACACAAATAAAAGGAAAAATAGTATATCTTGAACTGCATTTAGATTTCATCAAGCATTCCTTATCCCAAGTTTTTCAGAATTGTCTTGGATCAGAATATTTCTATTACTCAGAATAAGTCCTTTACAATTGATCATTGTACAATATTGCTATTACAATGTACTTCTGGTTCTGTTCACTCCATTCTGCATCAGTTCATGTACATCTTTCCATGTTTTTCTGAGATCATTCTGCTCATCATTTCTCATAGCACAATAGTATTCCATCACCTTCATATGCTACAATTTGTTCAGACATTTCCCAATTGATGGACATCCCTCCAATTTCCAATTCTTTGCCACCAAAAGAGAACTGCTATTAATATTATTCTTACAAGTAGATACTTTCCCCCTTTTTAGGGAATCTCTTTGGTGTACAGACTTACTAGTAGTATTAGTAGAACAAAGGTTATGCACAGTTTTATTGCCCTTTGGGCATAATTCCAATTTGCCCTCCAGGATGGTTGAATCAGTTCACAGCTTAGAGAAAAAATTTTTTGTAGGCTCTTAATAAATGTTTATTGATTAATTGATTAGCCTGAGAGAGTAAAGGGTGTAAAGACAGAACTAGATTTCTATATGCTAGAAAAATATTAGATTTGAAGGCAAAAGATTTGACCTCTTAAATAGAAATTTTGAATGCTATGGAGAAATTCATTTACCTTGGCAGTGTACTTTCAAGGGATGTCCCCTTAGATGATGAGGTTGATGCTTGTATTGCCAGAACTAGTTCAATGTTTGGGAAACTCTAAACTTTAGAACTTTAGAGTCTAAAGGAAAGTGTGAGAGAAAAGAGGTATTAGGCTGCCTACCAAACTGAGGCTCTAGAGAGCCATTGTGCTGACCTCATTTCTGTATGCTTGTAAAACCTGCACAGTAAATTGCTTCTAGTTGAATTATCTTAGAAAAGATTCTGAAGATCATCTGGCAAGATACGGTAAGACACTGATGTATTTTCTTGAGCGGAGCTGCCAGACATTAAAATTCTACTGTAGAGAATGTAGTAGAAGGGTTGGCCATGTTATTTGAATGCCAAGTGTATGGAAAGACCATTTTCCATAGGAATCACATAAGGTAAGCACTCACATGGATGTCAGAAGAAGCGATATGAAGACACTTTCAGGGTCTCTCTGAAGAACTTTGGGATCAATTGTGAGACATGGTAGATACTGGCATGGAACCATCCAGCATGGCATGCCCACATCAAAGAAGGCTTTATACTCCATGACTAAAGCAGAAACATGAGATTCACAAATTTACAGACATCTCCTTCCCAAATGTTCATTTGGGCTATTTGTGCCTGACTTGTCTTCTGAACTCAAATTTATATGATCATCAATAGTTGACATATTTAATGTTAACCCTGACATAATGTGATTTTGGTTTTCTTTGTGTACAAAGATAAAAACCCAACCCTTTGGTGGCTTCTGATTCCTACCTTCTCATCTCCCCACATGGTCCCTTTTCTCTCCATGAAAGGTCTCCTCTCAGAACCTGTCAATCACATGGAAAGAATAATGACACAAACCAGCTTAAAGTGACCACAACTGTGTAAGTTTATCTAGGCATTCAAGATGATCTGAGCTTGTAGAGAAATTGTCTTGCTGGACCATGGGACTGCAGCGTCACTCCCTACCACCATGAAGGACCTCCTTTCTAATCCCATGTTATAGGTGATACATATACCCTGCCAGTGGGGAAAATCTTCTGTTGCTAATTTGGAAAAAAGTTTTCCGTCATTGATATATTTTAGAGAATTGAGTTTTATTTTAGATTCTACTGGTCTATTTGTGTAATTGGTAGTTGGAATTGGTGGTGCGGGGAGGAAGAGAGACATTGGCAAGTCATTATCTATGATTAACTCAGATACTTGTCTGAGCCAAAGCCAACTGATTCCACTGGTCATCTCTAAGATTTTGTTCATTTGTAAAATGGGGTCATCATTGTCATCATCAGCACCATTACCATTATCATCTACTGAACTTAACACTTATCTGACTTGGGTTCATTTGTTGGTTACATTAAAATTCTCAGGCATCTTCCTCCCTTTTCTCCCTCCTCACTCTAGAGGAGACTTCACTTGGAAAAAAAATGAACTACATCTTTTATGTTTCCATTTATCAGTTCTTTCCCTGGAGGTTGACACAAGTTATTCTTCGAACATTAATTCGGTAACTATGTAAACTTTCTATTTCTTAGCCATTATCAGATAGTTTTGATAATTACTCTTTTATAATATAATTTAAAATCTAGTACTGCCATAATTCCTCCCTTTGTAATTTTCCACAAATCCCTTTAATATTCTTGACCTGTTGTTCTTCCAAATGAATTTTTATTATTTTTCTAGTTCAATAAACTTATTTTTTGGTAATTTAATTGGGATGGAATTAAATAAGTAGATTAGTTTAGGAAGAATTATCTTTTTAATTATATTGACTCTGCCCACTCATGAACAATTATTTATCCAATTATTTAAATCTGATTTTATTTGTATAAAAAGTACTTTATAATTACTTGCATGTAGGTATATACTCTCAGATATTTTATTATATCTATGGTTCTCTGATATAGGTTATTTCTATCTCTTCTTGCAAGTCTTTGTTAAGGAAGTGTATAAATGCCAGTGATTTATGTAGATTTATTTAATATATTGCTACTTTGCTAAAATTATTGATAATAAATAACTTTTTTGTTAAATCTCTGGATTTTTCACATGTAAAAGGAGATAATTTTATTAAGTCTTTTCCCATTCTTATTACTTCAATTTCCTTTTCTGCTTTTATTGCTATTGTTAGCATTTCTAATAAAATTGGTGAATAAGCATCCTCATTTCATTCCTGATCTTACTGGGAAGGTTTCTAGCTTATCTCCATTATAAATAATACTTGATGATGGTCTTAGGTAGATGCTTATCATTTTAAGAAAAATCCATGGACTTCTCCATTAGTGGTGGTGTAATGTCCCTGCACAATCTGCAGGGATCAAGGAGAAAAAAAACACTATCCAAAAGCAGAGGACAAACTGAGGGAATAGAAACACGGAGGAAAAGCAACTGCCTGACTACAATGGCTGAGGGGACATGACAGAGGAAAGACTCGGAGCGAACACTCTGATGCAAATACTAACAACATGGCAATGGGTTCAAGTCAAGAACACATATGATACCAGTGGAATCACGCGTCGGCCACGGGGGGTGGGAGGGAGGAAAAGAAAATGATCTTTGTCTTTAATGAAAAATGCATGGAAATGAACAAATAAAATACTATAAAATTAAAAAAAAAAAGAAAAAGAAAAATCCAGGGGGTAGCTAGGTGGCTCAGTGGATTGAGGGCCAGGCCCAGAGATGAAAGGTCCTGGGTTCAAATCTGGCCTCAGATATTTCTTAGCTATGTGACCCTGGGCAAGTCATTTAACCCCTATTACCTGGCCCTTATTGCTCTTCTGTCTTAGAGCCAATACACAGTATTGATTCTAGCACAGAAGGTAAGGGTTTAGAAAAATAAAAAAGAAAAATCCATTAATGCCTGTGCTTCCCTGTTTTGAAAAGAAATGACTTTTGTATTGCATCAAATCCTTTTTCTCCCTTTATTGATATAATCTTATGATTTTTGTTACTTTTATTATTGATATAATAAATTCTGTTGACAGTTTTCATAATATTAAACCATCCTTGCACTCCTGGCATAAATTTTGGTTGTCCCATTATATACTCTTTATATATTATATTGTAGTCACCTATTTAGGATTTTTGTATCAATATACATTAATGGAATTGGTCGATATTTTTTCTCTGTTTTTTGCTCTTCTTGGTTTAGATATCAGCACCATATTTATTTCATAAAAGGAGTTTAACAGGATCCCTTTATCTATATTTTCCCATAATTTATTTAATATTGGAGTTAGTTATTCTTTAAATAGTTGGTAGAATTCACTTGTAAATCCATTTGGACCTGATGTTCGCCCCACCCCCTACCCCCCATCCCTTAGGAAGTTAATTTTTGACCTGTTCAATTTCTTTTTCTAAAAAAGGTTTATTTAGATATTCTATTTCCTTCTCTGATAGTCTAAGCAGTTTGTATTTTTGTAGATATTCTTCCATTTCATTTACATTGTTAATTTGGATGGCATATAATTGGGGAAAATAACTCCAAGTAATTGCTTTGATTTCATCTTCAAGAGTGGTATATTCACTCTTTTCATTTTTAATATTAATTATATGGTTTTCCTTTCTTTCTCTAAAAAAAAAATCCCTTACCATCTGTCTTGGCATATGTAGTGTTTTGGTTTCAAGGTGAATGAATAGTAAGGGCTAGGCAATGGGAGTTAAGTTACTTGCCCAGGGTCACACAGTTAGGAAGTGTCAGAGGCTGCATTTGAATCCAGAACCTTCCCTCAATAGGTCTGGCTCTTAATTCATTGAGCCATTTAGTTGTCTCCTTTCTTCTCTCTTTTAAAAAATCATATTAATCAATGGTTTATATATATATGTGTGTATATATATATATACACATATAAAACCAACTCCTAGTTTTATTTACTAATTCAATGGTTTTCTTACATTCAGTTTTATTAATCTCACTTTAATTTTTAGGATTTCAAAGTTGGTGTTTAGGTGGGGATTTTCAATTTGTTCTTTTTCCAGTTTTTAAAATTATACTCCCAATTAGTAGATTTGTCCTTTCTCTATTTTATTGATATAACCATTTAGAGATAGAAATTTCCCTCTCATTATTGATTTTGCTGTATCCCATAAGTTTTGGCATGTTATCTCATTATCATTTAAAAAATAAAATGTATTGGTTTTATGACTTAATTTTTAAGACTAAATTATTTAGCTTCCAATTAAGTTTTACTTTGTGTTTCCATGGTCCCTTATTTAATATAATTTTATTATATTTGACCTGTAAAAGATATATTTAATATTTCTGCTTTTCCTCATTTAATTATAATGGCTTTATGTCCTATTATGTGGTCAATTTTTGTATATGTTCTATGTACCATTGAGGAAAGATATATTCCTTTTTATTCCTGTTTACTTCTCTCCAAATATTGCTCATATTCAGTGGATCTAAGATTCTATTTCTCTCCTTGAATTTTTTAAAATTTCTTTTTTGGTTAGATTTATCTAGTTCTGAGAGTGGAAGATTGAAGTCCCCTACCATCATTGTTTTGCTGTCTATTACCACTTATCACTCATTTAGCTTTTCCTTTAAAAATTTGGATGCTATAACATATGGTGCATATTTTGAGGGAATGTCCATCAATTGGGGAATTGTTGAACAAGTTGTGGTATATGATTATAATGGGATACTATAAGAAATGATTAACTGAATGAGTTCAGAGAAACCTGGAAAGACTTAAATGAACTGAATCAAAGGGAAATGAGCAGAACTAAGAGAATACTGTATATGGTAACAGAAATGTTGTATGATGATCAATCAATTGTGCAGGACTAAACGATTATCAGCAATGCAAAAATCCAAAATAATCCCAAGAAACACATGAAAAATCCTTTCCACAGGCAAAGAAGGAACTGTTGGAGTTTTGTTGCAGATCAAAGCATTAAATTTTTCACTTTATTTCTTTCATGATTTTTTTCATGTATATGTATGTATCTTCTTTCATGGCATGAGGTATATGGAAATATGAATTGCATGACAACACTTTTACAACTTATATCAAACTAGTTGCTGCCTTGGGAGCTAGAAAGGAGAAGGATGGAGAGAGAGAATCTGAACTGAAAAATGTTGGATAGCAATTGTTAAATGTTTTTCAAATGTAATTAAAATTTTTTAATAAAAAATTGATACATAGAAGAGTAATATCATTATGATGCCTTTTAGCATAATTTAGTTTCCCTATTTACCACTTTTAATTAAATATATTTCAGATTTTACTTTGAGATTGTGATCACTATTCCTACTTTTTTTGGTATAAGTGGAAGCTTAGTATATTTTTCTCTAGTTCTTTGTTTTTACTCTATGTGTGACTGTCATAACTGATTTATTGTTGTTCAGTTGTGTATAACTCTTCATGAGCCCATTTGGTGTTTTCTTGGTAAAGATACTGGAGTGGTTTGCCATTTCTTTATCTAGCTCATTTTACAGATGAGGAAATTGAGGCAGACCAGGTTAAGTGATTTGCCCAGTGTCATACAATTAATGAATGTTTGCAGTTTCATTTGAACTTGGGAATACGAGTCTTCCTGATTCCAAGCCTGGTGCTTTATCCACTGGGCCTCTTACCTGCCCCCATGTCTGGTAAAACAGGATTAAAGTTCAGGTTTATAGCATCAGCTTTCATGAGTTACAAAATAAAACACTTTATGAAAACACTGTTGAAAATTCATCCTTTTTTCCTGTTGTTTTCTCTTTCTGTGATTGATTCTCTTATCCTATGATAAGAGCTCCAATGTTGGGATCAGAATGCAAGTCATAATACTTTTTAACTATATATGTAGGCCACCTAAATTCTCTGGGCCCACAATAGAGATAGTAATACTTGTGGTTATCTATCTCATGAGATGTAGAGGGCAGTGCAGTGTGGTACAGTGGCTAGAGAGTTGGCCTCTAAGCCAGAACAACTTTGGTTCAAGTCCTGCCTCTTCCACATACCAGCCAAATAACCTTTGGCCAATCTTTTAATATTCACCTTTTAGTATTGTAAGGACCTCTCTAAGAGCTAGAAATAGGCTCATCAACTCTTATCTTAGGCTGAAACCAGGGAAAGAATATTGCACACTATCTGCATATTGTCCACTAGGAAGGGCAAAAGTGAGCATGCTCTAAGGGCAGGGACTTCTCATTATAAACTACTCATTAATCCTTCATTCATTCATAGGTGAAGCATAATCACTATCTTCAAATATATAGAGAGATTATATCTATTTTTGGCTCTGTAGTGCAAAATTTGGAGTAATGGATATAAATTTCAGATGGGGAGATTTTGCCTCAATGTAAGTAAATACTTCCTAATAATTAAGATATTAGGGACAGCTGGGTAGCTCAGTGGATTAAAAGCCGGGTCTAGAGATGGGAGGTCCTGAGTTCAAATCTGGCCTTAGACACTTCCCAGCTGTGTGACCCTGGGCAAGTCACTTGACCCCCATTTCCTAGCCCATACCATTCTTCTGCCTTGGAACCAATACCCAGTATTGACTCCAAGTCAGAAGGTAAGGGTTTAAAAAAAAAACTATTCAAAATTAGCTTGGGCAACCTGGGATTTTGCTTTGGAATGGAGGCCCACTTGGACCAATATATTCCTGTCCAATTTCAATTGACTTTCAAGTCAAATATTCAGTGATCCTGTGAGAAACTAACCTGCATATTTGATTTTATTTTTTGCCAAAAATAATAGAGGAGAGGAACTAGGGCTGTGATTT